>NC_069502.1:618307276-618409776 GCF_027579735.1 Bombina bombina | reverse complement strand
AAATTGCTGCCCATTGCTGCGCTACTAACCCCCCTCGCTGCACTTATGTTCGGTACCATGTATGACGGTATCAGCACGAGGCTCCCATTGGAGCATATGGAAGCGCCCTCTCGTGAGTGTATTCTTCCATGCAATGCGAACGTGAGGTCGCTTAACTTGTAATACCAGCGCACATTAGCATGCTCTGGTATTACTCAGTTGAGCGCAAATATCACTTTAGCGTAAGCTATATTTTGCACTCAGCTTGTAATTTGGCGCTTAATGTGTTCCCAATGTGTTCAATTTACATGCTGGAGTGTACTAAATTGTTTATAAATGATTGATTTACCTTGAGTTTGCCATCTGAAAAAAATCAGTCCCCCCCCCCCCTTTTATTAAAATAAAATTCCACACTGTACTTAAGCTGCCTGCATGTACTATTACACAAGGACTTCCTCGAGAGCAGGGCCTGTCAATCACCCTGAACAAACTCCATGTTGTTGGTGTTTTATCTCCGCCATGGAGAAGGTTCTTACATTGGGGAAAGCATGTTTTCATGAGCAAGCCTGTCCCACAAGGACTCAGAATTGGCATCTGCTGCTTTGTACATTGAGCCCATAGACTCCACTACTGGACAGTCATTTCTGGACTTCTTCTGTTCAAAATAATTGATTGGCAAAATTTTTCTACTTAGAAAGGAAGTACTACATTTACAAGTGGTTTATCTGCCTGCTTGTAATCATAATGCTTACATTAGCGCGACTACATAAGAGTAGCCACTTGTGTTTATTGACTTTACAAGTGGGATATCTCCTTGTTATAATCATAAAGCTTCTATTAGTTACACTTTATGTGTGTAGGTACTTGTCCTGTTTAATGGGAGCCTTACCGATATCATGTCTTTGAGCTTCATTCTTTTGAGGAGAGCCTTCCACCAAAACTTAAAAAGAATATCATTTTTTTTTTACTTTGAAGCATTTTGAAAAGTGAACTTTTTTATCATAAGATATATCCTTTAAAACTTTCATCAACAAAAATGAGAATATACACTAGCAGACCTCCCAACTCTCCCTATTTGAGAGGGGCAGCCCCTTATTCTGATCTCTGCCCACCCTCTCTCTGAGACAGTTATATTTCCCTATTAGTAGAATTTCCCTTAGCCCCACCCACAGAGCACCCAGAGATGCCCACAAACTTCTCAGATACACCCACTTACCAACGAGACACGCCCACCATACCACCTTTAACACATCAGTGATTTCCAGCACACACACTGTTTTCATGCGCACTGTGTGGATAAGTTTACTGCACATTTCCCATATATTCTTCTAAAATAAAGCACTTACACCAGCCCCATGGAATATCTGTACCTTTATTGGAACATGTAGATCTCAGGCAAAGGGTGGTAATGTTTAGGGTTATGTACAATGTTTAGGGTTATGTACCGTTAATCATGCCATGTCAATATACTCTAATTCCAGTGTTTAAATACAACATAAGTCAATACCAAACCATACACCATATTTAAAAAATATTCACGTATTCTAATACTGCCACCCAGTGGCCAAATATCATAATACGTTCAATTTAAATAGTATATTATGTATCCAAAGAACTGAGTTGCAATAGCTATTTTACAAGCATAACTAATTTTTAATGGGCCAGTTATAGAAAGACTGTCATATATTTTTCCCTATTGATACCTCTTTTAGACATTGTATCCATTTGGCATATCCAGAATAATTCTCTTTGCTTTAATAGGGTCTACCAGTCACCTTCTTTCCTTGTTTTTTAACACTATCTATAATCTGACAGCAGAGTTGACTAATCCCATGATGACTTGCCTCTAAGAAGTGGGAAGACAAGGGGGCTTCTTTATTATTGCACCTGATATTTGGCCACTGGGTGGCAGTATTAGACTATGTGAATATTTTGTATATATGGTGTATGGTTTGGTATTCACTTATTTTGTTATTTGTTAAGAGGTGTATTTAAAGGGACAGTCAATTCCAAAAAAACTTTCAGAATTTAAATAGAGCATGTAATTTTAAACAACTTTCCAATTTACTTTTACTTTTATTTAGGTTCATATGCTAATTTCTTAGACCTTGAAGACTGCCTCTAATCTGAATGCATTTTGACCACTAGAGGGCATTAGTTCATGGATTTCATATAGATAACATTGAGCTCATGCACGTGAAGTTACCCTGGAGTGAGCACTGATTGACTAAAAAGCAAGCCTGTCAAAAGAACTGAAATAAGGGGTCAGTTTGCAGAGGCTTAGATACAACGTAATCACAGAGGTAAAAATTGTATTTCTATAACAGTGTTGGTTATGCAAAACTGGGGAATGGGTTATAAAGGGATTATCTTTCTTTTTAAACAACACAAATTCTGGTGTTGACTGTCCCTTTAAACACTGAAAGTAGTGTATATTGACATGGCATGATTAAGGGTGCATAACCTGAAACATTGCCTGAGACCCACATGTTCCAATAAAGGTACAGATATTACATGGTGCTCTCAATAGTGGAAGTGCTTTATTTTACACCCACAATACCACCTATGATCCCACCTCTCCAAACACAGCTCCACCCACAAAATGGTGACAGACAGATTAACTTCCTGAGTCCCTAATACCCAGTCACAAATGTTGGGAGTTATGCTCTTATGCTATATTGTTATTATTGTACATTAATTTTCAGATTTATTGTGATTTTCCCAAATTTATTTGCATTGCCATGGAACTGTCAATGCTAATTAATTAGGGTCTGCTCAGTACAAAGCCACTGAAAAACTATGCAATAATAGATTTTGGTTTTATGGTATTGAAATGAAATGTTTAAAAACTCTGGAAAAACTTATGTGAATCACTTTACATGGCTCATCTGATCGATTAGAAGAAAACCTCATCTATTTTATTGCTTATTTTTATGACATTTTTGAATTTTTTTCTACACTTACGTAGAATTTTAGAATGTGTTATTTTATTGAAGATAATATTGACAGTGCTGGTGATCTCATTTGTATCTAGGTGATGTCAGAATTTATTATATCGATACATTTATGATGATATTTTTTATGTTATTAAAGGGATATTCCAACCAAAATTGGAAACCACATGAGTGCATTTTGGTATTGAACATAAGCAATTTTGTAATATATATATATATATAATGATGTCACAAAATTCCCAGGTATGAGATGTAAATTTGCAATTTCCTGTTTTTGAACATTTTAATTAAAGACTTCTTTCTTTCTTTTATATATATATATAGTAGAATCTCGATTATACGGAACTCAAGCAAACGGCAATCTGGAGCAACCGGGAAAAAAAAGGAAACACGTAGAGCATAAATGTGCTAAAGAAACAGTCCAGATCTCTTCAAACAGCAGGAGCTGCTGTAAATAGAGCAATAGAAACATATCTGCTACACTAACCCTTGTTCACACTGATTAGAAAACGGATACAGGGACAGAAATAGACCGGATCACTTACGATTGCATCAGCTTGGCAATCAGGGTGGGCTATCTCATGGCGGCTTTAACTTCTTGGTACAGTATCCCTCTGTGGAACGAGTACTGTACTTCTGGACCAGGGGTCACACTACCGGCTAGTAGGGGACAGCCCAATGATAGGATCCACAAAGATGCTCAATCAATAACAAATTCCCAGCACTGTAATGCTCGTGGGATACTCCTCTATCAGACCAGACTCTTGTTATCCCGGCGTCGAGCCGGAATGATAGGGAATATCCCAGAGCAAAGAAAGTTAGTGAGATGAGGAAGGCGGCACTTACCACAGGCTGGACAGTCCCCAGCGGCAACAGCAGAGCAGTCCAAGGATGAACCACTAGAATGGTCAGGCAGGCAGGGTTTGGCAACAGTAAAGCAGTCCAAAGATAAACCACTAGAATGGTCAGGCAGGCAGGGTTTGGCAAAAGAAAAGCAGTCCAGCAGATTGAGGGTTAAGGCAGGTAGAGTAGTCAGACAGGCAGGTTCAGCAACAGTAATCAATCCAGCAGTTAAAGGTTAAGGCAGGCAGAGTAGTCAGACAGGCAGGTTTGGTAGAGTAGTCAGGTAGACAGGTTCAGCAACAGTAATCAATCAGCAGTTTAAGGGTTAAGGCAGAAGAGTAGTCAGGCAGTCTGAAAAAAGAAACACAGAGACGCCCAATGGCCTAATACCACAATACTAAGGGACAAGCAAAATATGTAAGACTAATACTCACAAACGTATAGAACCAAAAAGTGCAAGGAAGCAGACTGGAACCTCACAGTTGCCGACCTAACTGAACAGACGCAGAGATAATTCTGTAGTAGTTCTTAACCAGTGAGGTCCTCCTGGTTCATGTAGCAAAGCACCTCCAGGTGCAATATACACAGACTGGGACTTCTCAGCCGCCCAGCTGACTGTTTCAAAGGTTTCAGCAGATGAGATAGCTCCCAAAACTGATGCAGGAGTATAGATGGTTTCCCAGATAAAATCCAGCAGCAAGTTATTAGTTAAAAAGAATATTTTTATTTAAAAGCAACGCATTTCTCAGCCTACAACTGGCTGTTTCCTCAGAATAGGGAGGTTCAGTAACGGTATTTAGGCACTTAGAAAGAACGATCTGTCACACCCAGGAGTACACAAAGTAACACCTATACTTGGGCAGTGACAGATCGTTTGTGGAAAGTTTAAATAGGTGCAGGATTTGCGCCACTGAGGTCTGAATGGCATCAGGAGCGTGCGGCGATGACGTCAGCGCCGCATGCATCTGAGTCGACATTGCCCCTAACAATGAGCAGGTAAGGAGAGGCCGCGCCCCTAGCAACGGCTAGAGTGGCGCAACGTGACAAGAACGGCTCAATCTCTTGCTGAAAACAATGCGTTTATTCAGGATAAAATACAAATGTATTTTCTGAATAAACACATTTGGCTAGATTACGAGTTTTGCGTTAGAGGCTATGCGGTGCTAACTAGCAGTTATGTCTCACCAGTCACATACCTACAGCGCTGGTATTACAGGTTTTTACAAACCCGTTGTTAAAAGACAAGAAGTGAGCGTTGTAAAATAAACCCTAAGCTAGCTACAATATAACTGTTACATTGTAGCTAGCTTAGGGTTTATTTTTATTTTACAGGCAAGTTTGTATTTATTTTAACTAGGTACAATAGTTATTAAATAGTTATTAACTATTTAATAGCTACCTAGTTAAAATAAATTCAAAAGTACCTGCAAAATAAAACCTAAACTAAGTTACAATAACACCTAACACTACACTACAATTAAATAAATTAACTAAATTAAATACAATTACCTAAATTAAATTAAATTAGCTAAAGTACAAAAAAACCAAAACACTAAATTACAGAAAATAATAAACAAAATCCGCGTCGGATGTCTTGAAGATGGACCCGCAAGGTCTCTAACATCCACCAGCTCTGTGATGTCGTCATGGAGGAGTGGAAGAGGACTCCAGTGGCAACCTGTGAAGCTCTGGGGAACTCCATGCCCAAGAGGGTTAAGGCAGTGCTGGAAAATAATGGTGGCCACACAAAATATTGACACTTTGGGCCACAATTGGACATTTCCACTTAGTGGTTTACTCACCTTTGTTGCCCGTGGTTTAGACATTAATAGCTGTGTGTTGAGTTATTTTGAGGGGACAGCAAATTTACACTGTTATACAGGCTGTACACTCACCACTTTACCCTTACCCATGGTCTCAACTTTACATTTTCATCTGATGCCAATGTATGCGCTCGATATGCGGTGATTGCAAGCACACCTCTTTCGGGTGTATACTCCAATATGATTGGTTAATATCACAGCTTCACGTATCCATTCTGCTGCTTCGTTAGAGTAACCGCATGACTAATTAGCATATTCTAGTTGCAACATGACGTGCACTGACAGCGGGTGTCCTTTATCATCACATCATTGGACTTTCCCCTTTTTTAACTATGGTTTTTCAATAAAAGTTATTATTTTTTTTATTTTTTTTAAATCCAGTGAGTTTTATCATCTTATGGAGACTGTATTTCATTACTAATTGAATAGCACCCTGGTTGTTGCCTAATAAGTTGGATTCAAGGAGTGCATATCCTATTGCAACTTGTTATGTAATGTAGTGAGTGCATAGCCTGTATAACAGTGTAAATTTGTTGTCCCCTCAAAATAACTCAACACACAGCCATTAATGTCGAAACCGTTGGCTAAAAAAGTGAGTACACCCCTAAGTGGAAATGTCTAAATTGGGCCTAAAGTGTCAATATTTTTGTGTGGCCACCATTATTTTCCAGCACTGTCTTAACCCTCTTGGGCATGGAGTTCACCAGAGCTTCACAGGTTGCCACTGGAGTCCTCTTCCACTCCTCCATGACCGACATCATGGAGCTGGTGGATGTTAGAGACCTTGCGCTCTCCCACCTTCCATTTGATGATGCCTCACAGATGCTCAAAAGGGTTTAGGTCTTGAGACATGCTTGGCTAGTCCATCACCTTTACCCTCAGCTTCTTTAGCAAGGCAGTGTTCATCTTGGAGGTGTGTTTGGGATCGTTATGTTGGAATACTGCCCTGCGGCCCAGTCTCTGAAGGGAGGGGATCATGCTCTGCTTCAGTATGCCACAGTACATGTTGGAATTCATGGTCTCCTTAATGAACTTTAGCTCCCCAGTGTCGGCACCACTCATGCAGGCCCAGACCATGACTACTTCCACCACGGATGGCATGATAAGAGGGAAGACCTTTCAACATCCACACACAAACAAACGTTACACTATTCATCATCGACTGACCTGCACCAGTACGCATGTCATTTACATGTTAATTTGCCCATGTTCCCTGGTATATATCGGGAAAATCGTCACAAGCTTCAGGGATAGGATGGCAAACCATCGGTGTGCCATCCGTGAAGCCTTAAAATCGGGTGATTCAGATCAGCCTGTAGCACGCCATTTTGTACAACACAGACATAGTGTTTCCAGCATGAAAACGATGGTCATTGACCACATTCCACCATTACCCAGAGGTGGCAACAGAGCAAATCGATTGCTCCAGAGGGAGACAAAATGGATTCATATGCTGGACACGGTTATACCAAAGGGATTAAACACTAATCTGGACTTTGGACCATTCTACACTAAATAACCCATAGACTGACCATGGACATATACTCTAATTTACCACTCCAATATGTGAGAATATATTCCAGGATCCTACATGAATCTTCATTCTAGTGGGTACACACTGGTTTCTATCTATTCCAAATAGGCATGAAGGAGGTGGTAATTTATGTATAACAAGTGCATATAGTAACAGAGCCAAGTGTATATATTAGGGATTATGAAGAATAAAGAAATAAAGTGTTAATAATGTCATGTAGGGATTGCAAATTGTTAGCATAGGATATATTTGCTAAACAGCTATATTGTTTTTATTTCTCACTATAAATATTGTCCTTTTATTTTTGGGCTGTTATGTGTGGAGATGGTATCGATCGTAGTTAAACCACTAGATGGATCTTCAATTGAAGAGCACTGTTGTGCCTCACATGGATTATGTTTTCATCCTTAAGCTGTCATATCGATCGATTCCTATTTAAACACATATGCTTTATATTAGGACTAATATAGCATGTTGGTGTTTTTTGTTTTTCTTGTTGTGGGTTTCCATGACAACCGCCTGTTGACCAGCTTATACAGCGAGGTGGAAATCACGCTGTTGCGTGATGACATCAGTAGGGGCAGATAAGAGTAATACACCGTAGTTTGTGTACACACGGTTGCCATGGAGACACACAGCCAATCGGAACCGAATGACGCTTCACGCTCACGCCCACGTTTGAGTGAGATGACGTCAGAGGGGAGATTGAGGAGTTGCGGAGCGGGAAAATGTGGATATGTATGTATATAAGGTTGGTAATAGAAGTATAATGTTAGCGATTTTCTACTTTGGGAACATGATTGTCCTACATTGTTGATATTAGCAGAACATTTGACAAAGATGTCATAACGACATTGAAACGTTATGGATGTACTTGCTTTTTAACATGAATTAAAAGTTGTTTTTCACTAAAGACCAGTGAGTGCCTTCTTGCAAACGAGGAATATATATATATATATATATATATATATACTGTATATATATATATATATATATATATATATATATATATATATATATATATGCATGTGTTTGTCTCTCAACAGTAATCCACAGTTTATAATGGACACAAGTAGAAACATATAGAAGACCCAAATTAGTCATATATGTTAATATGTATTTTTAAATTTTTATAATGTATGTATATTACACTAATTTTCATCAAGATTAATAAAATACACCACATATCATGTGGAGTAGTTTGCCTTAGAATCATGAGTTTAATATAATGTATGGTTATGGGTGAGACATTAAAATATGAATTTTTAGACATTCAAAACCAATAATATTTAAAATTAGTGATTGCTGAGATTTTTCCAGTCTTTCCTGTAATGGTCACTTATTTATAATGTCAACAGGAGGGGCTGTTTCTGGTTAAAACCATGTACTGATGAGGCCAACAACACCCATGATTTGTGATATGTGTAGCTATTTTAGGCTTTCAGTTCCCAAGAAGCCATTTTCTAAATTAGAGTAAAATTGCATGGCATTACTGAAGAGACAGCTGGTCTATGGATTCTTGTAAACAGATGGTAATCTTTGATAAATGCTCCCCAAAGAATTTTTAGAAATGACTTATGATTTTTAATGAGACTTGGACTTAGTTTTGCTTCTAATATACACGTGGTGTTCAAACTATCAATGTTCTCTTATATAAAGTAACCTTAAAGGGACAGTCTAGTCAAAAAATAAACTTTCATGATTCAGATAGTGCATGTCATTTTAAACAGCTTTCCAGTTTACTTTTATCATTATTTTGGTTTGTTCTGTTGGTATTCTTAGTTGAAAGCTAAATCTAGGTAGGCTCATATGGCAATTTTTTAGCCCTTGGAGGCCGCCTCTTATCTAAATGCATTTTACAGTTTTTCACAGCTAGAGGGTGTTAGTTCATGTGTGCCATATAGATAACATTGTGCTTGCGCCAGTGGGGTTACCTAGGAGTCAGCACTGGTTGGCTAACATGCAAATCTGTTAAAATAACTGAAATAAGGAGGCAGTATATTAATATAACTGTGTTGGTTATTCAAAACTGGGGAATGGGTAATAAAGGGATTCTTTATCTTCTTAAACAATAAAAAATCTGGGGAAGATTGTCCATTTAAGAAATTAGAATAGAAAATCAAAAGAAATAAATGAAATAAAACGTAAAGTTGTTCTTTCAAAATCTGACAACCTAGATTATCGCAAAGTTGAAAGGGAGTACACGAGACGGTATCTCACAAGTTCACGACTTACAGAGTGTTTTCAGGAAATTACATCGTACAGCAAGTGGCAGGGGTCCCAGATGCCAAAGCAATAATTTTCAAATGCTGTTTCTGGCAGTAAAGCAGATTTTAGTTCTGTTGACATAGCTGTGGCAGATTCAGCAAACCTCAAGGAATGAAAAGAAGGTCTATTTGGCAAAATAAGTGCATTAAAAAAAACAAATATAGTGAAACTTAAAGTACAAAAAAACAACCATTTAATTCTATAAATGGTTATTTACTAGGAAAATAGAAACACCTGTTCACTGCTTCCTATGAACAAACTGATGAGATTGACACATATATATATATATCTCAAACAACAAAAAACAAATGTGCACAAAAGAAGGATAAATGTCCCAGGTTAGGTAATCACGATGGTAATTCACAGCAGGTGAACCTCAGGGAAACATGGAAACACATAGAGGCCTATTTATCAAGCCATCATCTGCAAATACGCTGGAATTCCACAGCATAATTGTGGCGAGCCTGATTCACCCCATTTATCAAAGCCTACAGACCGGCAAAAGTTGAAATTTGTGACGTAACATACGATCCGCCGGCCTCAGTCCGAAACAGATCGATGCTTATGTCATTACAGATGTTCTGAATACAAATTTGGCACTATCTGACAACTTTTGCCATTTATCAAACTTATAACAGGTACGCTCGCCACTATTCCGGCCCAGCGTATCTGCTTTTCAATCCACCACCATGGAGGCCGCGGATGCCATAGCAATCAATGGGAGTTTGAAAGCAGCGACAGCTCATGTTCGATGCTGCCAGATATCCCATTGATTTATATGGTAGAATAAAAGTTACGTTTACACCTAACACCCTAACATAAGCCCCGAGTCTAAACACCCCTAATCTGCCGCCCTAACACCGCTGCCACTAAATAAAGTTATTAACTGCTATCCTGCCGCTCCCGGACCCCACCGCCACCTAAATAAATGTATTAACCCCTATCCCACCACTCCCGGACCCCACGCAACTAAATAAATGTATTTACCCCTAAACCCCTGGCCTCCCACATCACTACCACTTACTAAACCTATTAACCCCTAAACCGCCAGCCCCCCACATTGCCATAAACTAAATTAAGCTATTAACCCCTAAACCTAACAACCCGCTAACTTTACATTAAATATTTACTCATCCCTATCTTATAATAAATTTAAACTTACCTTTAGTATTAAAATAAACTATATTAAACTATTAATTAACCTACCCTAACTATTATACTAAAATTACATTAAATTACATTCAACTATATTAAACTATTAATTAACCTACCCTATTATAGTACATTAAACTACAAATTAAATTAACTATATTACATATTTAAAAACCTAAACCTACTCAAGTTATTTAAATCTACAATAAAGAACTACTAAGTTACAAAAAATAACTAAGTTACACAAAATAAAAAACACTAACGCCTAGATTACGAGTTTGGCGTTAGCTTTAAAAAGCAGCGTTGAGAGGTCCCAACGCTGCTTTTTTCCTAATACTGGTATTACGAGTCTGACAGGTACAGGCTCACCACTCACCGCTCACTTTTCTTCTCGAGGCTACCGCAAATCCCCTTACGTCAATTGCGTATCCTATTGTTTTAATGGGAACACCCTTAAACTACCTATTAACCCCTAAACCGAGCCCCCCCCACATCGGAAACAAATAAATATATTAACCCCTAATCTGCCGACCGGACATCGCCGCCACTGTAATAAATATATTAACCCCTAAACCGCCGCACTCCCGCCTTGCAAACACTAGTTAAATTTTATTAACCCCTAATCTGCCGTCCCTAACATCGCCGACACCTACTTACATTTATTAACCCCTAATCTGCCACCCCCAACATCGCCGCTACTATATTAAAAGGTATTAACCCCTAAACCTAAGTCTAAACCTAACCCCCCTAACTTAAATATAATTTAAATTAAACAAAATAAATTTAACATAATTAAATAAATTAATCCTATTTAAAACTAAATACTTACCTATAAAATAAACCCTAAGCTTGCTACAATATAACTAATAGTTACATTGTAGCTCTTTTAGGATTTTTATTTATTTTACAGGCAACTTTGTATTTATTTTAACTAGGTACAATAGTTATTAAATAGTTATGAACTATTTAATAACTACCTAGCTAAAATAAATACAAATTTACCTGTAAAATAAACCCTAACCTAAGTTACAATTACACCTAACACTACACTATCATTAAATAAATTACCTAAACTACCTACAATTAAATACAATTAAATTAAATAAACTAAATTACAGAAAAAAATTACAAGAATTTTAATCTAATTACACCTAATCTAATCCCCCTAATAAAATAAAAAATCCCCCCAAAATAATAAAATTCCCTACCCTATACTAAATTACAAATAGCCCTTAAAAGGGCCTTTAGCGGGGCATTGCCCCAAAGTAATCAGCTCTTTCACCTGTAAAAAAATACAATACCCCCCCAACATTAAAACCCACCACCCACACACCCAACCCTACTCTAAAACCCACCCAATCCCCCTTAAAAAAAAACTAACACTACCCCCTGAAGATCTCCCTACCTTGAGCCGTCTTTACCCAGCCGGGCACAAGTGGACCTCCAGAGGGGCAGAAGTCTTCATCCGATCTGGGCAGAAGAGGTCCTCCAAGCGGCAAATGTCTTCATCCATGTGGCATCTACTATCTTCATCCATCCGGAGCGGGTCCATCTTCAAGCCAGCCGACGCAGAGCCATCCTCTTCAAACGACGCCCTAACACTGAATGAAGGTTCCTTACTTACTAAACAAAGAATTCCACCTTAAATATCCCAACACCCTATTCACATATTCCACCTTTAATTAATTGTCTGAGACAGCCAATCAGATTAACTGCAGGCATTTAAATATTCTGATAGCAGCACAGACTAACATGTCTTGATAAAGCCTAAGGGCGAAACGCGTTGACCTGACACTGTGCTTTCTGCTATTTTATTCTATCATTGTTGTCATTTGATAACAATTTTATGCTTCTAAGGACTTTCTATTTGAATTTTTATGTGCATGCTGGCACCAACTGACAACAAACTCTACCAACTGCTGTGCCGTCTGGCACCAACTTATCTACAAAGAAACTCCTAGTCGCTACTAGCGACCACACAACTGACCATCTTCAAAGAATTTCTTAGTCGCTACTTGCTACCGCCAAGTTCTTCAACAAAGGATAACCCAGTCGCTACTAGCGACCGCAAAGACCATCTTACACATCCTAAGATCCTCTAGTCGTTATGAACGACCACCTAATCTTCAATTTGAAGGATCCATATGCTTTTCTAGTCGCTATTTGCGACCGCCAAGTCCTTCAACAAAGGATAACCTAGTCGCGACCGCAAAGACCAACTTCCACATCTCAAGATCCTTTAGTCGTTACTAACGACAACCAAGCTATCCACTTGAGAGATCCACCTGCTATCTCTGATAAATAAAGTCTGGAGAACCAACTCTATTCGGCACTACTAGTCGCTATATAAGAACCGCAAAGTCCAAAGTAAGGCTCAAGAAGTCTACAAAAAACCCCGCTTACTTGAAGCACAAAGAAATCTTTTATTAGTCAATTTTCGTGACCGCAAAGATTGTCTCAATATCCCCCAGTACTTCCTTACAGATTTAGGAATAGGGGTTGCCGCGGTAACATCACCTGCTATCATAAAAACGTGACGTCACGTCACCTCTACATAAAAAGGCGCTCTTTTCTTTCAACCAGTAATGCCAACCGCACAAACCGGGCAATTAAGGCCTGCAACCTAACAGTTACTTTCTTGCCACTTGGCAAGCTAATTTCTTGGGACATCGTTACACTTTCGATAAAGCGCAAGTACTTTTCTTATCGTTCTTTTATGCTTATTTTCTATGTATTAATACATTGTTTAAGGGAGACGTCCCTTTATTTTACATTGTATCGTTTTAGAAAACTAGACACCGCTGTTTTTAATAGTACAATAAATTGCTACTTGGAATTTTCCATTTGTTACTATATTTATGCCTCTGTCTCTGTTCTGATATATATATATATATATATATATATATATATATTTAATCCCTTTAAACATTATAAAATATATCACTATTTTGGACACTTTATTTTACGTTTAACTACACATCACTTAGATACACCCTTGCTTTGAGCGCTTAACTTTATTTTTCACATTGCTTTTGCCACATTGTATTCTTGGAGGGGAATTCACTAGTTAAGCTGGGTACAGTCCTTTAGTGCCTACAATTCTCTTTTCTCTACTCTAAAACCCACCCAATCCCCCTTAAAAAAACATAACACTACCCCCCTGAAGATCTCCCTACTTTGAGCCGTCTTCACCCAGCCGGGCACAAGTGGACCTCCAGAGGGGCAGAAGTCTTTATCTGATCCGGGCAGAAGAGGTCCTCCAAGCGGCAAATGTCTTCATCCATGTGGCATCTTCTATCTTCATCCATCCGGAGCGGAGCGGGTCCATCTTCAAGCCAGCCGACGCGGAGCCATCCTCTTCAAACGACGCCCTAACACTGAATGAAGGTTCCTTTAAATGACGTCATCCAAGATGGGGTCCCTTGAATTCCAATTGGCTGATAGGATTCTATCAGCAAATCGGAATTAAGGTAGGAAAAATCCTATTGGCTGATCCAATCAGCCAATAGGATTGAAGTTCAATCCTATTGGCTGATTGGATCAGCCAATAGGATTGAGCTCGCATTCTATTGGCTGTTCCAATCAGCCAATAGAATGCAAGCTCAATCCTATTGGCTGATCCAATCAGCCAATAGGATTTTTCCTACCCGATTTTTCTTACCCGGCTGGGTGAAGACGGCTCAAGGTAGGGAGATCTTCAGGGGGGTAGTGTTTTTTTAAGGGGGATTGGGTGGGTTTTAGAGTAGGGTTGGGTGTGTGGGTGGTGGGTTTTAATGTTGGGGGGGTATTGTATTTTTTTACGGGTGAAAGATCTGATTACTTTGGGGCAATGCCCCGCAAAAGGCCCTTTTAAGTGCTATTTGTAATTTAGTATAGGGTAGGAAATTTTATTATTTTGGGGGGATTTTTTATTTTATTAGGGGGGTTAGATTAGGTGTAATTAGTTTAAAATTATTGTAATTCTTTTTTTTTCTGTAATTTAGTGTTTTTTCTCGTAATTTAGTTTATTTAATTAAATTGTATTTAATTGTAGGTAGTTTAGGTAATTTATTTAATGATAGTGTAGTGTTAGGGTTTATTTTACAGGTAATTTTGTACTTATTTTAGCTAGGTAGTTATTAAATAGTTAATAACTATTTAATAACTATTGTACCTAGTTAAAATAAATACAAAGTTGCCTGTAAAATAAATATAAATCCTAAGATAGCTACAATGTAACTATTAGTTATATTGTAGCTAGCTTAGGGTTTATTTTATAGGTAAGTATTTAGTTTTAAATAGGATTAATTTATTTAATTATGTTAAATTTATTTTGTTTAATTTAAATTATATTTAAGTTAGGGGGGGTTAGTAGCGGCGACGTTGGGGTCAGAAGATTAGGGGTTAATAAATTTAATATAGTTGCGGCGACGTTGGGAGGGGGAAGATTAGGGGTTAATAACTATAATGTAGGTGGCGGCATTGTTGGGGGCAGTAGATTAGGGGTTCATAGGGATAATGTAGGTGGCGGCGGTGTCCGGAGCAGCACATTAAGGGTTAATAATATAATGCAGGTGTCAGCGATAGCGGGGGCGGCAGATTAGGGGTTAATAAGTGTAAGATTAGGGGTGTTTAGACTCGGGGTTCATGTTAGGGTGTTAGGTGTAGACATAATTTGTATTTTCCCATAGGAAACAATGGGGCTGCGTTAGGAGCTGAACGCTGCTTTTTTGCAGGTGTTAGGTTTTTTTTTCCAGCCAGCTCAGCCCCATTGTTTCCTATGGGGACATCGTGCACGAGCACGTTTAGCCAGCTTACTGCTACCGTAAGCAACGCTGGTATTGAGGTGAGATGTGGAGCTAAATTTTGCTCTATGCTTACCTTTTTGTGGCTAACGCCGGGTTTAAAAAAACTTGTAATACCAGCGTTGTCTTAAGGGAGCAGTGGGAAAAAACTTGTAATCTCGCTGTAAATTACACAAAATAATAAATACTAAGTTACACAAAATAAAAAATATTTTTTTAAATATTTAAACTAATTACACCAAATCTAATAGCCCTATCAAAATAAAAAAGCCCCCCAAAATAAAAATAACCCTAGCCTACACTAAACTGCTAATAGCCCTTAAAAGGGCCTTTTGCAGGGCATTGCCCCAAAGAAATCAGCTCTTTTACCTGTAAAAAAAAAAAATACAAACACCCTCCAACAGTAAAACCCACCACCCACACAACCAAACCCCCCAAATAAAAACCATATCTTAAAAACCAAAGCTCCCAATTGCCCTGAAAAGGGCATTTGTATGGGCATTGCCTTTAAAAGGGCATTTAGCTCTTTTTCCGCCCAAAGTCCCTAACCTAAAATTAAAACCCACCCAATAAACCCTTAAAAAAACCTAACACTAACCCCCGAGGATCCACTTACAGTTTTCAAAGACCCGACATCCATCCTCATCCAAGCGGCAGAAGTCCTCAGCGAAGCCGGCAGAAGTCTTCATTCAACCGGACAGAAGTCTTCATCCAGACGGCATCTTCTATCTTCATCCATCCGGCGCGGCTCCATCTTCAAGACATCCGGTGCGGAGCATCCTCTTCTTACGATCGCCGCTGAAGAATAAAGTTTCCTTTAAATGACGTCATCCAAGATGGCGTTTCTTACATTTCGATTGGCTGATAGAATTCTATGTTTCGCCAAACACAACTTGGCTTTTTGGGGGATCCTCGATCATCGGAGCCTTGTTCCATACCGGACTTTAACAGCATTCACCAGACATTGTGATACACACAGTCTTTTGCTTGCAGTGGTCTATGATTGGGACAGTCTCACATGTATGCCTTGTGACTTGTTTTTAACAAAATGTTAGAACTTTTTTACCACTTCTGATTCATTCCTTGTGAAGCTGGGGTATCGTTCTTTGCCTTGCCTCCTATTAGGAGTTTCCTGTGCACTTATATCTAGAGCTTGATCTTGAAGCTCTAGACAATGTGAGTACCGTTTTTGGCTCTTCTTAAATATTTGAAACCACAGAACTTCACAATGAGGCCTATTTATTAAATGTCTTGCGGACCTGATCCAACAGTGCGGATCAGGTCTGCAAGACCTCGCTGAATGCAGAGAGCAATACGCTCTCTGTATTCAGCATTGCACCAGCAGCTCACAGGAGCTTTAGACCGCTGCTTCATAACTGCTGTTTCTGGCGAGTCTGAAGACTCGCCAGAAACACGAGCCCACAAGCTCCATACGAAGCTTGATAAATGGGCCTCTATATGTGTTTCCATTTTTCCCTGAGGTTCACCTGCTGTGAATTACCATCGTGATTACCTAATCTGGGACATTTATCCTTTTTTTGTGCTCCATCACATTTGTTTTTTGTTGTTGGATTATTTCTTGATTGTGATTTAAACAAGTTTATATATATATATATATATATATATATATATATACACACACACACACACACACACACACACACACACACACAGAGAAGCACACTCACAGGAACGAACAACTGGCTCGATACTATTGTTAGCCTGTTCTATGGTGATTTACCACCTGGGTGCAGCTTCTTTTTGCCCAGTAATGCTTTTCACAGAGAAGAACTTTCCTGTAGTATATCAGTCTGATCCCGCCTATTACGGTCAGACCAGCGCTGAAATACCAGGCAATTCCTCTCTGAACAAGGAACACAGCAACCCCAGATGATCGTTTTGGCCTTCATTGGGCCTCGTCAGTGAGATGTAGCCATATTCCTCTAAGCACACTGAGTAAGGAGTCCACATCTGGTTTCCTCTTTTTCCCATAGGGAGACTAAATACACACAGAGAGAAGCACACTCACAGGAACGAACAACTGGCTCAATACTATTGTAGGCCTGTTCTATGGGGATTTACCACCTGGGTGCAGCTTCTTTTTGCCCAGTAATGCTTTTCACAGAGAAGAACTTTCCTGTAGTATATCAGTCTGATCCCGCCGCTGGACTGACCGTAATAGGCGGGATCAAACAGATATATACAAAGTAGGGTTGCAAGGTGTCCAGCATTCAATCGGATAATCCAGTATTTTATCAGACTGTTTAGTAAAATCTTCTCAAACATTCTGGACACCCTGAGCTTCCCCTAAATGTAAAATGTCTCATATGCCAAAACTCATTACAAATTTGTATCAGAAAGAAGTGAGGGGCAGTCAAGGATGTCAAATCACTTCTGTTTATGAGTGTTACAGACAGGCAAAAATATAAAACTATTTATTTGTATGTTGCTGGCTACCAGGGGTGTTAAAGGACCAGTAAACACAGCAGATTTGCATAATCAACAAATGCAAGATAACAAGACAATGCAATAGCATTTACTCTGAATTTCAAATGAGTAGTAGATTCTTTTTTAACACATTTCAAAGTTATGTATATTTCCACTCCCCCTGTACCATGTGATAGCAATCAGCCAATCACAAATGCATATACGTATAGTCTGAGTTCTTGCACATGCTCAGTAGGAGCTGGTGACTCAAAAAAAGTGTAAATATAAAAGACAGTGCACATTTTTTTTAATGGAAGTAAATTGGAAAGTTGTTTAAAATTACATGCTCTATCTGAATCATGAAAATTTAATAAAACCTGAGTGTCCCTTTAAATGCTGCTTAGTTGTGAAAAATTGTGGGATCAAAAGTGAGGTAGAGCTTTTAGGTGAGCATTCTGTGACCCCCATCTACCTTTGAGACCATTCACCGGCTGATTGTCAAGTATTTTTGTGGAGGACAGATGGCTACACTACTACAAAGCAGTCTATGGAATTTGCTGTTTACATAATTCTGTATCACTAACTTGTCTAATATAAAAAGCATTGCTGATAACGGGCTAGATAACAAGTTGATTGCAACAGATAGTGCAGGGTGCATTATCCTTACCTGAACCCTGCACTAAGTATATAAGTATGGTATTACAAGTGGATAGTAAATAAAGTTTACCAAAGAATCATAATGTGGCTGACATTTATTTAGCTTGCCCTATACTTTGAATTATTAGCGCAGGGTGCACAATAATTGCTCATATTACAAAAGTTGAGTTATGGAGGTCGATTTATGAAGCAACGGATGCTGCTTCTGACCTACTCCGCTTCAGTTCCGCCTGAAGTGGAAGTTAAGAAGCAGTGGTCCTTAGACCGCTGCTCCTTAACTTGTCCGCCACCCCTGAGATGGTGGACAGCTATCAGCCTGATTGAATATGATCGGGTTGATTGACACCCCCTGCTAGCGGCCGATTGGCCTAGAATTTGCAGGGGACGGCATTGCACCAGCAGTTCACAAGAACTGCTGGTGCAATGATAAATGCCGACAGTGTATGCTGTCGGCATTTATTGATGTGCGGAGGACATGATACGCTACATCGTATCATGACCGTCCGCATAATAATAAATTTACCCCTAAGTGTTGCACTTGAGCACAGTACAAAATAGTGCTATAAAATTTAGCGCTTTTGGATACCTGAAGTGTTAATGCTTATGTATCATAAAACACATACGGCTAGATTTAGAGTTTTGTCGGTAAGGACCTGCGTAGCTAACGCCGGCTTTTTTCTGGCCGCACCATAAAAATAACTCTGGTGGGGGGCGGAGCCTACATCTGCACGGAACAGACGCACACTTCAGAAGCTCCGGCTATAATTTTTATAAAAATTCAGTTTATCAATCGCTTAGGCTCTTATTTTCAATAAATATAGGGAGATTAGTAGCTCAAGAAACGTACTGGATCTGAATCTCAGAGAACAACACTTTGGGCGGTAACTACCCCAGGCAAGACGATTATGACTATTTGGAGTTCCTGGGAGCGGCCATTTCCCTACCCACGTTGAGACTACTGAGAGAGATCAAATTGGCTGCCTAACTTTCACTGGTTTCGTGCCTTTTAGGAGCGCCATGACATCTGCAGCCCACATCCTCAGAGAGCTGAACAACCTTTTGGATGGCTACCAGGAGGCTTTTACACAAGCGTTAAAGAAGGCATTTCAATTTGAGGGGACAGAATCTACAGTGCCCGATCACTACAAAGGCGACTCTGTTGCAGTCTGCGCTGGAGGTATCGCTTGGGAACCCCAGCGTTCAACACTCACTTTGTCTGCAGAATGGAAGATAAAAGAAATGGCACCCGAGAGAATACCTAACTCAACTGAAGGAATAGACTCTGAGATTGCACAGCACGGTGTACGGAACCTACTTGCCCTGTCTACTGCCTGCAAACCTGCTGAGCCAGTTACCCATGTCGGTCAAGCAATGAGGAGACACAAGTGGAAAGCCGTAAAGGGAGTTGTCCCTCTGGATAATAGAAGAGGCATTTTGTGGCAAAGTGAGAAAAGGTCGTATGCAATTTTGGTTGCTAAAAGGGCTTTATTACTACCCTATGCAGTGCCTCACATCGTCACACAGACACTCAAATGGGATCCTGGTGGTTAATTTTTGTGGGACACTAAGGGATTGCAGTCAGCTTCCTAATATGCGTGGTTTCTGTAGATAACAGCCATGTTTGGAAGGTTTCTCCTCAGTTCTGTATTGACAGGACTGGGCAAGACGTGACAGTGTCTTTTGCAGGGGCTGAAGCTATGCTGAACTGGAGATGCTTCGTTTTGATCCCAGATAGCCTTGATGAGCAACTATTTCAGAGTGAGAACCCATCGCTTGGTCACAAGTTACTTTTGACCCATTTTGAAGAAGGCTAAGATGGATATTTAGCCGGTCTTTTCCTAACTAACTGCCATTTGACTGTTTATGTGAAACGTTCTTACTATTCACAGATTTAATTTGGCTTAAATTAGATGTTTGTGCTACTTCATTTGTTTTACTATGTTTGCCTGTTTTGCTATACCTTGGAGATGATTGGGGGTGGCTTAGATTAGATATCATTTTCCATATTAATTACTGGGTTACAGAAACCTATATTATTTGCACCATCTATGCTAAGACAAGCCACATTATCGATTCTGGTTTAAAAATTAACATTCCTGTTCATATGATGTAATTATCGGTTTCCATATAGGAGATTCAGACTGAGGATTAATTCATATTACAGATTCCTTTTACATACTCTCGATAGTAACAAAAGATATTTCATTTATTTTATTATGTAACTCATTTCCCCCCTGGCCCTCTAGATGGCAGTATAGGCATACAGGAATTTTCTGTTTTGTTGTTGCATGCTCCTTCTGTTTTCAGAACGTGGATGATATCAGCTAATACAACAAGGTATATTGCAGTATATGGGAGACACATCTCTTCTTATCTTAGCTTTTCTGGGATTCTCTTCTTCTACTGTTACATTTAGTCTAATAATTATTGCCCCCACTAAGAGAGATTTAACCAGCCCCAGTTAAACCCTGCTTTCAAATATACCACTCCTCTTCTCTCCGCTGACTTTTAAGTGTTTATGTTTTTTATACCTTTACAACACCTGTTCACCCTTACCCTCCAATGTGTTCTGTAGCCTCCCAAATATTGTTTCAGGACTATCTCACTATTATTATCTTACAATCTGTATTGTCATTCCATTGTAGTGGTGCCCCTGTTAAATTGGATGACTGTATTCTTAGAATCTGACACCTAGAATTGACTTGATTTCTGTTGTGCTTATCCACTCCAAGTAGATTGCAAGACTTTCTCAGTCTTTCGCCATGGGTACTGAAAGCTTGTAAGATCTCCTAAATTGATGTTAGCTTTTTCATTGGCTCCTAGGAGCAGCTAGTATATTCCTTTGTAACCTTTAATTACAGAGCATGATCTTTTTAGTTCTTCTGTACTATTGCCATTAGTTAATGTTGGTTTTACACCTTGCATTACATCCACATAGCCTTAGCCCTTGATTCGAAGCCCAGAGCAAAGGTCAGTGTTTTAAAATTAATAGTCCAAATGGGATTGCAGGGAGGAATGGTGGAAAATCCTAACTCTTATATTTTTGGGCTGGTAATTTGGAGGCCTATCAATATTGGCTACCTCAAAACATGCAAATTGACAATATTGCTTAGGCAATGCTTACCTAGTGTGTATAAAGCATGTATGGTCTTATTAGATTAACTCTATCTAGCTGGCCAAGCAGGTTACCGCTGCATATTCAATTTCCCGACCATACACTAATAGCTATGTATATCTGTTAATGATTTGTGGCCAATGCACCCAGTTTTGCCTCTCTTACATTGTTTGCTCCCTGGGACATATCTTACTGCTATCTTGTGTTTGTTAGTGTGTGACATAGGGTGCAAATTTATTATCTGCTGCTGTGGCTGTTTAATATATACTGCAACACATAACTTTGCCCTAAAGCCTCCAACATGCTCCCTAGGCAGGCTGGACCTGCTTCTATCCTACAATTTAGGGCCTTTTCACTCACTATATCATAAATAACCCGCTTAAAATATGTTGGTTTTGTGAACACAGACCTTGGTATAACTTTAATTCAATATGTGCTTAATTTATTTCTATTTTTCCCTTATATGTTCCTGAAACTGTATATATGGTTGTGTAACTTTATAAGATCAGAGCCTGTTTTTATTGCTGCATTGAACTTACCACCTCCACCCCCCCCCACCACATCATAATATACCTCCTAGGTTAGGAGGGTTACCTATGCGGCTCATCTAGCCTATGCCGCACCTTCATCACTTTCCTATAGCAACCCTTGCAGTACATAATGACTGCTGACTTTATTTTCCCTTTCTCGCATAGCTTGGCAAAAATTCATTATTCATATTAACTACAAATAAGATTGTTTATAATACTCCCTCTAAGAATACTTACAGTGTATGGGGGTCCTTGAGGGACTCAATGTGGCATGAGAGGGATACACATCATATTATATTATATTATATTTCTAACAAGATGTTTTCATTATGCCTGTTCCTTATTATGATTATTGTAATGCCTATTGTTTTACAGGAAATCAACCAGCTGCATTACTATGTACAATATTTGATAACTCCTTATACTACTAATGCTTGGGAAAGAATTCCTCCTCTATAGTGTTAATAACTTTCCAGGGCACATGAGTGGCCAATTGGGTAATTGGAGGATATAATGTTAACTTTTGAAAAATGAGGTTCTTACTTTAATACATACAGTAACACTTATGTTGTTTTAATGTTTTTTGCTTTTATTCTTAGATATTATTACAATGTAACAGTTCGCAATATGTTACTTCTCACATTGTATGTACATGTTTATATTATTTGATAACCTCAATACAAATATTAAACAAAAAAAAAAAAAAAATAACTCTGGTATTGAGAGTCCACATAAAGGCTGCGTTAGGCTCCAAAAAAGGAGTGTAGAGCATTTTTAACGCAGCTTCAACTCTCGATACCAGAGTTGCTTACGCAAGCGGCCAGCCTCAAAAACGTGCTCGTGCACGATTCCCCCATAGGAAACAATGGGGCTGTTTGAGCTGGAAAAAAACCTAACACCTGCAAAAAAGCCGCGTTCAGCTCCTAACGCAGCCCCATTGTTTGCTATGCGTAAACACTTCCTACGTCTGCACCTAACACTCTAACATGTACCCCGAGTCTAAACACCCCTAACCTTACACTTATTAACCCCTAATCTGCCGCCCCCGCTATCGCTGACCCCTGCATATTATTATTAACCCCTAATCTGCCGCTCCGTAAACCGCCACTACTTACATTATCCTTATGTACCCCTAATCTGCTGCCCTAACATCGCCGACCCCTATTTTATATTTATTAACCCCTAATCTGCCCCCCACAACGTCGCCTCCACCTGCCTACACTTATTAACCCCTAATCTGCCGAGCGGACCTGAGCGCTACTATAATAAAGTTATTAACCCCTAATCCGCCTCACTAACCCTATAATAAATAGTATTAACCCCTAATCTGCCCTCCCTAACATCGCCGACACCTAACTTCAATTATTAACCCCTAATCTGCCGACCGGAGCTCACCGCTATTCTAATAAATGTATTAACCCCTAAAGCTAAGTCTAACCCTAACACTAACACCCCCCTAAATTAAATATAATTTTAATCTAACGAAATTAATTAACTCTTATTAAATAAATTATTCCTATTTAAAGCTAAATACTTACCTGTAAAATAAATCCTAATATAGCTACAATATAAATTATAATTACATAGTAGCTATTTTAGGATTAATATTTATTTTACAGGCAACTTTGTAATTATTTTAACCAGGTACAATAGCTATTAAATAGTTAAGAACTATTTAATAGTTACCTAGTTAAAATAATTACAAAATTACCTGTAAAATAAATCCTAACCTAAGTTACAATTAAACCTAACACTATACTATCATTAAATTAATTAAATAAAATACCTACAATTACCTACAATTAAACCTAACACTACACTATCAATACATTAATTAAATACAATACCTACAAATAACTACAATGAAATAAACTAACTAAAGTACAAAAAATAAAAAAGAACTAAGTTACAAAAAATAAAAAAATATAATTTTAAACTAATTACACCTACTCTAAGCCCCCTAATAAAACAACAAAGCCCCCCAAAATAAAAAATGCCCTACCCTATTCTAAATTACTAAAGTTAAAAGCTCTCTTTTACCTTACCAGCCCTGAACAGGGCCCTTTGCGGGGCATGCCCGAAGAAGTTCAGCTCTTTTGCCTGTAAAAAAAACATACAATACCCCCCCCCCAACATTACAACCCACCACCCACATACCCATAATCTAACCCAAACCCCCCTTAAATAAACCTAACACTAAGCCCCTGAAGATCTTCCTACCTTGTCTTCACCATACCAGGTTCACCGATCGGTCCTGAAGAGCTCCTCCGATGTCCTGATCCAAGCCCAAGCGGGGGGCTGAAGATGTCCATGATCCGGTAGAAGTCTTCATCCAAGCGGGGCAGAAGAAGTCTTCCATCCGATTGAAGTCTTCATCCAGGCGGCATCTTCTATCGACATCCATCTGGAGCGGAGCGGCAGCATCCTGAAGACCTCCGACGTGGAACATCCATCCTGGCCGACGACTGAACGACGAATGACGGTTCCTTTAAATGACGTCATCCAAGATGGCGTCCCTCGAATTCCGATTGGCTTATAGGATTCTATCAGCCAATCGGAATTAAGGTAGGAATATTCTGATTGGCTGATGGAATCAGCCAATCAGAATCAAGTTCAATCCGATTGGCTGATCCAATCAGCCAATCAGATTGAGCTCGCATTCTATTGGCTGTTCCGATCAGCCAATAGAATGCGAGCTAAATCTGATTGGCTGATTCCATCAGCCAATCAGAATATTCCTACCTTAGCCAATCACAGTCAGTCAGGCTCAGAGTCAGGGATCATGATGGAAGCTAACTAAGCTCCGTAACTCCTGTAGTCAGAGACAGAGACACTAGTGAAGCATCATGTCACACTCACATGATATCAGTACAGGCAGCGGCAGGTCAACATTTTTTATTGGAAAAAAAAGTTGAATTTTTTTGTTGTTTTTGCTGAAGCTGGCCCCCCCTTAAGGGGGACCCACGGGGGCCCGGTCGCAGTTGCGACCTCTGCACCCCGATAGTTCTGTCCCTGTATACATATGTGTGTGTGTATGTGTGTGTATGTGTGTGTATATATACTAACCGACCACTTTATATGTATGTGTGTGTATATACAGTATATATATATATATATATATATATATATATATATATATATGCAAAATAGAAATGGCTGCAGCACACCAAGTAAGATTTATAACATTTTTATTACAAGCAGTGAAATACAGGCGACGTTTCGGGCTTCTGCCCTTTCTCAAGCCAAGTGAAAGGGCAGAAGCCCGAAACGTCGCCTGTATTTCACTGCTTGTAATAAAAATGTTATAAATCTTACTTGGTGTGCTGCAGCCATTTCTATTTTGCATATTAATACCTGTCAAGCACATGCGCTTCATATATATGTGTGTGTGCGTATGTATATATGTATACAGTATGTATGTGTGTGTATTTGAATGTGTGTGTATGTATATATATATATATATATATATATAAATGTGTGTGTGTGTGTGTGTGTATGTATATATGTATGTATATGTGCATGCTTTGTTTCTAAACTTACTGTATATTTCAATATAAAATCATAGTTTAAACGTAAGGGTAGAACTCCATTATTTGATCTTTGTCTTAGCGAGTGATAGCTAACAGTTTTTCAGTACACCCACATAGAACTCACCCCATGCTATTCATCATCCAGATGTTATTGTGCCTTAGACTTACACTTTATCACTTATATATTACTTGTAACGTGTAATGCGAGTGCAAAATAAAAGTTCTTTTGATTTAACTTGAGCGATATCAGTGCACATTAGCGATAAAAATGTGCGCACCACTTTATCTAGCCCTGTGTTTTTAACTTTAAGATGAGTGACTAGATAGAATGTGCATGATGACCCAACTGCTAATAAGTTCGTATAAAAAAGGAAACTTCAAGCAAGCAAGAAACGCGTGTGTCAGATGTCAGTATTTGTATTGTACAGTTATGTTTATACAAAATGAAACTGTTTAACCCCTTAGTGACCAGACCACTTTTCAATTTGTTGACCATCTGGGACCAAGGCTATTTTTGCATTTCTGCGATGTTTGTGTTTAACTGTAATTTTCCTCTTACTCATTTACTGTACCCACACATATTATATACTGTTTTTCTCGCCATTAAATGGACTTTCTAAAGATATGATTATTTTCATCATATTTTATAATTTACTATAAAAAAAAATATAAAATATGAGGAAAAAATGAAAAAAAATGCACTTTTTCTAACTTTGAGCCCCAAAATTTCTTACACATCTACAACCACCATAAAATACCAATGCTAAACAGTTTCTAAATTTTGTCCTGAGTTTATAAATACCCAATGTTTACATGTTCTTTGCTTTTTTTGCAAGTTATAGGGCAATAAGTACAAGTAGCACTTTGCTATTTCAAAACCATGTTTTTTCAAAATTGGCGATAGTTACATTGTAACACCAATATCTGTCATGAATCCCTGAATAACCCTTCAAATGTATATATTTTTTAAAAGAAGACAACCTAAGGTATTAAACTTGGGGTATTTTGACTTTTTTCATGCAACCATTTTACCACCAATCTATGCCAAAGTTTGGGGGGGAAAAAAAAATAATTTGATTTTTTGACAAAATAGCAATTTAAGAATACATTTACTGATAATATTAAGGGTTACTGCCAAATAACACCCTCATATGTCTTCAGCAGCATCTCCTGGGTACAGTGATACCACCCATGTATAGGTGTGTCGGGTTCTCGGGGGGCTAAAAGCTCTTATTTTTAGGGAGCGCATTCCAGTTTTTCAACTTGGAATTTTCACATCGGTCATCATGCACCCATGTCCTATTTGGGACATTTCTGAAGCTGGTCAATGGCATTTACCCCCATCAAACCATATATTTTTGAAAAGTAGACACCCTAGGGTATTTCAAATGCTTGTATTTTAACACTTTCCATGCACTAATTCAACCACCAGTCTTTGTCAAACTTTTGGGTAGTCATTATTTTGTGTTATTTTTCACACACATTGTACTTTAGGCATGGATTCTCAGTTCCTGTTATGTGTTACTACCAAAAAAAACCTCAATATGTGTTTAACAACATCTCCTGAGTACAGTGATACCACCCATGTATAGGTGTGTCGGGTTCTCTGGGGGCTAAAAGGCCTTAATTTTAGGAAGCGCATTCCAGTTTTTCAACTTGGAATTTTCACATCGGTCATCATGCACCCATGTCCTTTTTGGGACATTTCTGAAGCTGGTCAATGGAATTTACCCCCATCAAACCATATATTTTTGAAAAGTAGACACCCTAGGGTATTTCAAATGCTTGTATTTTAACACTTTCCATGCACTAATTCAACCACCAGTCTTTGTCAAACTTTTGGGTAGTCATTATTTTGTGTTATTTTTCAAACACATTGTACTTTAGGCATGGATTCTCAGTTCCTGTTATGTGTTACTACCAAAAAAAACCTCAATATGTGTTCAACAACATCTCCTGAGTACAGTGATACCACCCATGTATAGGTGTGTCGGGTTCTCTGGGGGCTAAAAGGCCTTAATTTTAGGAAGCGCATTCCAGTTTTTCAACTTGGAATTTTCACATCGGTCATCATGCACCCATGTCCTATTTGGGACATTTCTGAAGCTGGTCAATGGAATTTACCCCCATCAAACCATATATTTTTGAAAAGTAGACACCCTAGGGTATTTCAAATGCTTGTATTTTAACACTTTCCATGCACTAATTCAACCACCAGTCTTTGTCAAACTTTTGGGTAGTCATTATTTTGTGTTATTTTTCACACACATTGTACTTTAGGCATGGATTCTCAGTTCCTGTTATGTGTTACTACCAAAAAAAACCTCAATATGTGTTCAACAACATCTCCTGAGTACAGTGATACCACCCATGTATAGGTGTGTCGGGTTCTCTGGGGGCTAAAAGGCCTTAATTTTAGGAAGCGCATTCCAGTTTTTCAACTTGGAATTTTCACATCGGTCATCATGCACCCATGTCCTATTTGGGACATTTCTGAAGCTGGTCAATGGAATTTACCCCCATCAAACCATATATTTTTGAAAAGTAGACACCCTAGGGTATTTCAAATGCTTGTATTTTAACACTTTCCATGCACTAATTCAACCACCAGTCTTCGTCAAACTTTTGGGTAGTCATTATTTTGTGTTATTTTTCAAACACATTGTACTTTAGGCATGGATTCTCAGTTCCTGTTATGTGTTACTACCAAAAAAACCCTCAATATGTGTTCAACAACATCTCCTGAGTACAGTGATACCACCCATGTATAGGTGTGTCGGGTTCTCTGGGGGCTAAAAGGCCTTAATTTTAGGAAGCGCATTCCAGTTTTTCAACTTGGAATTTTCACATCGGTCATCATGCACCCATGTCCTATTTGGGACATTTCTGAAGCTGGTCAATGGAATTTACCCCCATCAAACCATATATTTTTGAAAAGTAGACACCCTAGGGTATTTCAAATGCTTGTATTTTAACACTTTCCATGCACTAATTCAACCACCAGTCTTTGTCAAACTTTTGGGTAGTCATTATTTTGTGTTATTTTTCACACACATTGTACTTTAGGCATGGATTCTCAGTTCCTGTTATGTGTTACTACCAAAAAAACCCTCAATATGTGTTCAACAACATCTCCTGAGTACAGTGATACCACCCATGTATAGGTGTGTCGGGTTCTCTGGGGGCTAAAAGGCCTTAATTTTAGGAAGCGCATTCCAGTTTTTCAACTTGGAATTTTCACATCGGTCATCATGCACCCATGTCCTATTTGGGACATTTCTGAAGCTGGTCAATGGAATTTACCCCCATCAAACCATATATTTTTGAAAAGTAGACACCCTAGGGTATTTCAAATGCTTGTATTTTAACACTTTCCATGCACTAATTCAACCACCAGTCTTTGTCAAACTTTTGGGTAGTCATTATTTTGTGTTATTTTTCACACACATTGTACTTTAGGCATGGATTCTCAGTTCCTGTTATGTGTTACTACCAAAAAAACCTCAATATGTGTTCAACAACATCTCCTGAGTACAGTGATACCACCCATGTATAGGTGTGTCGGGTTCTCTGGGGGCTAAAAGGCCTTAATTTTAGGAAGCGCATTCCAGTTTTTCAACTTGGAATTTTCACATCGGTCATCATGCACCCATGTCCTATTTGGGATATTTCTGAAGCTGGTCAATGGAATTTACCCCCATCAAACCATATATTTTTGAAAAGTAGACACCCTAGGGTATTTCAAATGCTTGTATTTTAACACTTTCCATGCACTAATTCAACCACCAGTCTTTGTCAAACTTTTGCGTAGTCATTATTTTGTGTTATTTTTCACACACATTGTACTTTAGGCATGGATTCTCAGTTCCTGTTATGTGTTACTACCAAAAAACCCCTCAATATGTGTTCAACAACATCTCCTGAGTACAGTGATACCACCCATGTATAGGTGTGTCGGGTTCTCTGGGGGCTAAAAGGCCTTAATTTTAGGAAGCGCATTCCAGTTTTTCAACTTGGAATTTTCACATCGGTCATCATGCACCCATGTCCTATTTGGGACATTTCTGAAGCTGGTCAATGGAATTTACCCCCATCAAACCATATATTTTTGAAAAGTAGACACCCTAGGGTATTTCAAATGCTTGTATTTTAACACTTTCCATGCACTAATTCAACCACCAGTCTTTGTCAAACTTTTGGGTAGTCATTATTTTGTGTTATTTTTCACACACATTGTACTTTAGGCATGGATTCTCAGTTCCTGTTATGTGTTACTGCCAAAAAACACCTCAATATGTGTTCAACAACATCTCCTGAGTACAGTGATACCACCCATGTATAGGTGTGTCGGGTTCTCTGGGGGCTAAAAGGCCTTAATTTTAGGAAGCGCATTCCAGTTTTTCAACTTGGAATTTTCACATCGGTCATCATGCACCCATGTCCTATTAGGGACATTTCTGAAGCTGGCCAATGGAATTTACCCCATCAAACCATATATTTTTGAGAAGTAGACCCCCTAGGGTATTTGAAATGCTGGTATTTTCACACTTTCCATGAACTTATTTAACCACCAGTCTTTGTCAAACTTTTGGGTAGTCATTTTTTTGTGTTATTTTTCACACACATTGTACTTTAGGCATGGATTCCCAGTTCCTGTTATGTGTTACTGCCAAAAAACACCTCAATATGTGTTCAACAACATCTCCTGAGTACAGTGATACCACCCATGTATAGGTGTGTTGGGTTCTCTGGGGGCTAGAAGGCCTTAGTTTTAGGAAGCGCATTCCATTTTTTACACTTCCCCTTTTCACATCCCATGCACCCATGTTCTATTTAAGACATTTCTGAAGCCGGCCAATGTAATTTACCCCCATAAAACCATATATTTTTGAAAAGTAGACATCCTAGGGTATTTCAAATGCAGGTGTTTTAACACTTTCCATACACTAATTCAACCACTAGTCTTTGTCAAACTATTGGGCATTCATTTCTTTGTGTTATTTTTCACATACATTGCACTTTAGACATGGATTCACAGCTCCTGTTATGTGTTACTACCAAAGAAGACACCAATATGTGGTCACCAACATCTCCTGAGTTCAGTGATACCACCTATGCATAGGTTTGGTGGCTTGTTTGGGCGGTGCAATGCCAAATGTCTGACATGTGTTTGTGATTTTTTTTCACATTTAACATATTTTCTTTGCCTATTGTCTTTTTTGGGGGTCTTTTAACATACCCCAATTTATTTGTTTTCCATAAATGTGATTATATTTAAAAAGTTGACCCCCCAAGGTATTATACATGGAGTGGTTTGATGACTTTGATGCAACCGTTTTAGCCCAAAAAATTGGAGAAAGTATATGGTGGTAATTTTTCAATTTTCATTGTTACAGACACATTGCTTTTTTACTATGATTTAGGAGAGACTGTTGTAAGTTATTGCAAAAGAATACTTCAGGTTGTTTTCTGCAAGGCACCCTGAGTACACCTATGCCCCCCATGCATAGGTTTGCCAGGATTTTGGGAAGGTTATGTTACATGATTTTAGTTATTAAAAATGAGAGTATTTCTTCTGATAGGCCTATCTTTAGTTTGGGGCCTATCACATACCCCACTTTTATTTATTGCATTCAAAGTGTATATTTTTTAAATGTTGACACCCCAAGGTATTGTATATGGTGTGCTTTGATGCCTTTGAAGCAACCGTTTTAGCCCAAAAAATTGGAGAAAGTATATGGTGGTAATTTTTCAATTTTCATTTTTACAGACACATTGCTTTTTGACTATGATTTAGGAGAGATTGTTGTAAGTTATTGCAAAAGAATTACTTCAGGTTGTTTTCTTCAAGGCACCCTGAGTACACCTATGCCCCCCATGCATAGGTTTGCCAGGATTTTGGGAAGGTTATGTTACAATTTTATGACTTGTGATTTTAGTTATTAAAAATGAGAGTATTTCTTCTGATAGGCCTATCTTTAGTTTGGGGCCTATCGCATACCCCACTTTTATTTATTGCATTCAAAGTGTATATTTTTTAAATGTTGACACCCCAAGGTATTGTATATGGTGTGCTTTGATGCCTTTGAAGCAACCGTTTTAGCCCAAAAAATTGGAGAAAGTATATGGTGGTAATTTTTCAATTTTCATTTTTACAGACACATTGCTTTTTGACTATGATTTAGGAGAGATTTTTGTAAGTTATTGCAAAAGAATACTTCAGGTTGTTTTCTGCAAGGCACCCTGAGTACACCTATGCCCCCCATGCATAGGTTTGCCAGGATTTTGGGAAGGTTATGTTACAATTTTATGACTTGTGATTTTAGTTATTAAAAATGAGAGTATTTCTTCTGATAGGCCTATCTTTAGTTTGGGGCCTATCGCATACCCCACTTTTATTTATTGCATTCAAAGTGTATATTTTTTAAATGTTGACACCCCAAGGTATTGTATATGGTGTGCTTTGATGCCTTTGAAGCAACCGTTTTAGCCCAAAAAATTGGAAAAAGTGTATGGTGGTAATTTTTCAATTTTCATTTTTACAGACACATTGCTTTTTGACTATAATTTAGGAGAGACTGTTGTAAGTTATTACAAAAATATACTTCAGGTTGTTTTCTGCAAGGCACCCTGAGAACACCTATGTCCCCCATGCATAGGTTTGACAGGGGTTTTGGTTAAAAAAAAACAGGCCCAATTTTAGAAAAAAATAGAGTAGTGAAATGTAAAAATCTGGCACAGTAAAAGTAAAAAAAACAAAAAAACATCTAACTGTAAACATAACCAAAAAAATATATATATATATATATGTAACAGCAAATGTATTTATTTTTTTAAAAATTGACCATTGTATGGTACCGCTTGAAGCAGTCCCCAATGCAGAGTGCAGGCTGTCCAGGGCAATCAGGACAGTAATATATGGTGTCCCTTCTCTTCCCCCTCTTGGTACAGACTCTGCATTTTTTTGTGGTTTCTGCTTTGTGGCAGTAGGGGGGATTTTAAAAATAAAATGGGTAGCCCCAACTCTGCTCTCTCCCATCACCGCCCGGGGAGCAGGTGCATCATGGTACAAAATCCCCGTAATAATCTGGAGCTGAAACTGTAAAAAAGTATTTTTAACTCTGGGGTTTGCTTTTTTGAACAACAAAAAAGCGTTGTGGGTTGCAATCTGCATTAGGTAAATTGCAACCTTTTTGTACCAGGCCCTTGTCTTCCGCATAATTAGGTAGGGCTGCAGCAGCTGATCAGCCAGATCAACCCCACCCATATGCCGGTTATAAGACTTGATGCACACTGGCTTCCTTATGATCTCAGCTCTGCCACGTACAGAAACCGCCACCGTCCTCTCTGTGTGGATGGTGGTAAGAAGGTATACATCCTTCTTGTCTCTGTACTTCAGTGCCAACAGCTCCTCTTGGCGCAGAGCTGAGGTCTCCCCCCTTCGTAGCCGGGTGCGTACAAGCTGTCCTGGGAAACCTGCGCGGTTCTTTTTAATTGTACCGCAAGCTACTGTATCAAAGCAATACAGTAGCTTGAACAAAAGGACACTTGTATAAAAATTGTCTAAGTACAAGTGATACCCTTTGTTCATTAGGGGTAATATCAGGTCCCAGACAATCTTGCCAGTGGTTCCCATATGTTCTGGGCAACCTGGAGGGTCAAGGTGGCTATCCTTTCCCTCATAAACCCGGAAGGCCTGAGTATACCCAGTCTCGCTGTCACAGAGCTTATACACCTTTACCCCATATCTGGAGCGTTTGGAAGGAATATACTGCTTGAATCCCAGCCTTCCCTTATACTTCATTAGGGATTCATCAACGCATATATTCCTTCCAGGTGTATAAGCCTCTGCAAACCTGGCAGAAAAGTGGGTTATCAGGGGGCGGATTTTATACAGCCTGTCAAATTGGGGATGCTCCCTAGGGGGGCACAGGCTGTTGTCGCTGAAGTGCATGAAATGCAGAATCATTTCATACCTCTTCCTCGACATAGTCTGGGAGAAAATGGGGGTAGAGCAGATGGGGCTAGTACTCCAGTAGGAGCGAATGGAGGGTTTCTTTATGATGCCCATCAGCATAGTCAATGCCCGGAATTTTTTGAATTCTGGCACATTGATGGGGGCCCATTGCTGCTTTGCCAAATATGTTCCAGGCTTTGCAGCACGGAACTGATGGGCATATAAATTAGTTTGGGCGACAATGTTCCCCAATATATCATCGCCCAGAAACACTTCCAGAAACTGCTGGGGGCTAAAACCTGCCACATCTATATTTATGCCAGCATTTGCTGTGAAGGGTGGGATATCTGGCCTCTGTAGATGAGGCGTTACCCACTCTTCAGCAGCAATGGCAGCAACACGCCTCCTTCTGGCAGGGGGGCTAGCAGGGGGGCTGGCAGGGGGGCTAGCAGCCACAGATACATCTCTATCAGTTGAGACTGCATCTAGTGATGTATCTGAGCACATGGCAGGGTCAAAATTGGGGTCTGAGTCAGAAATAGAGGCATCTGACTCTGACGCAAGGATGGCATACGCCTCCTCAGCACTATATCTTTTCTGTGACATTTTTGTATCTGTCACAGAAAACAATTACTAAAAAAAATTAAATTAACTAAATTAATTAACTAAATTAACTAGCAAAAATGTACAGCTATGCTACTGCCAGTGATTTATAGCGATCACTGGCAAGCTAGAGGTTAATGGCTCTGAAAATTAAATTAAATTAACTAAATGTTTCTGAAAAGAGCCTTTGGGTTTTTAAAAAATTACAACAACAAAATTAACCCCTAAAAAAATGCACAGACAGCAAAAAAGTACAGCTATGCAACTGCCAGTGATTTATAGCGATCACTGGCAAGCTAGGGGTTAATGGCTCTGAAAATTAAATTAAATTAACTAAATTAATTGACTAAATTAACTAGCAAAAAAGTACAGCTATGCTACTGCCAGTGATTTATAGCGATCACTGGCAAGCTAGGGGTTAATGGCTCTGAAAATTAAATTAAATTAACTAAATGTTTCTGAAAAGAGCCTTTGGGTTTTTAAAAAATTACAACAACAAAATTAACCCCTAAAAAAATGCACAGACAGCAAAAAAGTACAGCTATGCAACTGCCAGTGATTTATAGCGATCACTGGCAAGCTAGGGGTTAATGGCTCTGAAAATTAAATTAAATTAACTAAATGTTTCTGAAAAGAGCCTTTGGGTTTTTAAAAAATTACAACAACAAAATTAACCCCTAAAAAAAATGCACAGACAGCAAAAAAGTACAGCTATGCAACTGCCAGTGATTTATAGCGATCACTGGCAAGCTAGGGGTTAATGGCTCTGAAAATTAAATTAAATTAACTAAATGTTTCTGAAAAGAGCCTTTGGGTTTTTAAAAAATTACAACAACAAAATTAACCCCTAAAAAATGCACAGACAGCAAAATGCAGCAAAAAAAAAGTGCACCTATGCTACTGCCAGTGATATATAGTGATCACTGGCAAGCTAGGGGTTAATGGCTCTGAAAATTAAATTAAATTAACTAAATGTTTCTGAAAAGAGCCTTTGGGTTTTTAAAAAATTATAACAACAAAATTAACCCCTAAAAAAATGCACAGACAGCAAAATGCAGCAAAAAAAAGTGCACCTATGTTACTGCCAGTGATATATAGTGATCACTGGCAAGCTAGGGGTTAATGGCTCTGAAAAGAGCCTTTGGTTCTATATTTTTTAACAAATAAAAGAAATAAATCTCTCTCTCTGCTAAATACAGGTCTCTCTCTCTCTCCAACAAAATGGCAAGTGAGGAGAGGGAGGGAGATCCACACTGATCATAGTCAATATTTACAAATATTGACATGATCAGACAAATGGGGTATTTTATTATTATTATTTTTTTTAGGGTGGGAGGCTCAGATTGGGTGACCCTAGCTTGCCCCTATGATGAGGCAGGCTAGGGACACCCCCAGAGGCCCCATGATGCACTGGGCATCGCCATCTTGGATGCCTAGTGAAGGGGGAGGGGGGGGGCTATTTAGGGCTTTTTTTTTAATATACGTTTCTTTTTTTTATTTATTATTACTTTTATTTTATAACTAACTAAGTGCCTCGACCCACCGAGGCACTTAGCACACAATCAGAGCATCGGAAGCGTGTCCGATCGCTTCCGATGCTCTGAAACACTGCCGGGCTCCACGTGGAGCGAAACCGGAAGTGATCACTCGTGGGGGAGTGATCAATCCGGTCCCGGCACTCGGGAACAGTATTGCAGGATGCCTAGACCTCAAGGCAAGCCTGCAATACTGTTAGAGCAGCTGGAAGCGATTCCGATCGCTTCCAGTGCTCTGTTAAACCGACGACGTATGCCATACGTCCTCGGTCGTTAAGTGCTTTTTTTTTGAGGACGTATGGCATACGTCGTCGGTCGTTAAGGGGTTAAAAAAAAAAAAAAACAGTACAACCCATGCAATTACAACAGTTTTCTATAGTCTTCCAATAGATTTCAGCAATCTTAACATCATTAGAATCAATTAACACCTTGTTTGCTGTAACTGTTTTTTCAGTCGTCAAACTCCACCCAAAGCTTTCCTTATTCGGACGTGTCAGTCATGACTTCAATCTGCAGAAGACACTGCTTGCCACTGTGCTAACAAAAACATTTCTCCATTGCTTGGCTTCAGCAGAATTGAAAATATAACAGTCTTCAAATGAGATACAGATATGGGGCAAGGTTACGCTTGTCAAGCCTGCCATGTGCTTGTTCAGTTTTCGGAACTAGAAAATCCGATTTAAATTTCAGGAAAAGGGCAGTGTGTTTCTGGAAATTAAATGTGAGGGGCACTTTCAGGAGCACACTATCAATTTGTGTTTGTGTATGTATGTATGTATATATATATATATATATATTTGTATGTGTCTATCAAAATATATATATATATATTTATGTATGTATGTATATATATATATATATATTTATGTATGTATGTATGTATACATATATATATATATATATATATATACTGTATATATATATATATAGATATATATAAGTATTCCACAGAATGCACTCATTGGTCTTGTTAAAATATTCCAAATTTATTAAGGCATATACATATATGTGTGTGTGAGTGTGTATGTATATATATATATATATATATATATATATATATATATATATATATATACAGTATCTCACAAAAGTGAGTACACCCTCACATTTTTGTAAATATTTTATTATATCTTTTCATTTGACAACACTGAAGAAATGACACTTTGCTACAATGTAAAGTAGTGAGTGTACACCATTATTTTCCAGTACTGCCTTAACCCTCTTGGGCATGGAGTTCACCAGAGCTTCACAGGTTGCCACTGGAGTCTTCTTCCACTCCTCCATGACGACATCACGGAGGTGGTGGATGTTAGAGACCTTGCGCTCCCCCACCTTCCATTTAAGGATGCCCCACAGATTCTTAATAGGGTTTAGGTCTGGAGACATGCTTGGCCAGTCCATTCCCTTTACCCTTGGCTTCTTCTTGAAGGTGTGTTTGGGGTCGGTATCATGTTGGACTACTGCCCTGCGGCCCAGTCTCAGAAGGAAGGGGATCATGCTCTGCTTCAGTATGTCACAGTACATGTTGGCATTCATGGTTCCCTCAATGAACTGTAGCTCCCTAGTGCCGGTAGCACTCATGCAGGCCCAGACCATGACACTCCCACCACCATGCTTGAATGTAGGCAAGACACACTTGTCTTTGTACTCCTCACCTGGTTGACGCCACACATGCTTGACACCATCTGAACCAAGTAAGTTTATCTTGGTCCCATCGGACCACGGGACAGCAAACTGTTTACGGGCTGTCTTGTGCATCATCTTTAGAAGAGGCTTCCTTATGGGACGATAGCCATGCAGACCAATTTGATGCAGTGTGCAGCGTATGGTCTGAGCACTGACAGGTCTGACACCCACCCCTTCAACCTCTGCAGCAATGCTGGCAGCACTTATACGTCTATTTCCCAAAGACAACCTCTGGATATGATGCTGAGCACGTACACTCAACTTCTTTAGTCGACCATGGCGAGGCCTGTTCTGAGTGGAACCTGTCCTTTGAAACCGCTGTATTTTCTTGCCCACCGTGCTGCAGCTCAGTTTCAGGGTCTTTGCAATCTTCTTATAGCCTAGGCCATCTTCATGTAAAGCAACAATTCTTTTTTTCAGATCCTCAAAGAGTTCTTTGCCATGAGGGGCCTTGTTGAACTTCCAGTGACCAGTATGAGAGAGTGTGAGAGCAATAACACCAAATTTAATACACCTGCTCCCCATTCACCTGAGACCTTGTAACACTAATAAGTCACATGACACCGGGGAGAGAAAATGGTTAATTGGGCCCAATTTGGACATTTACACTTAGGGGTGTACTCACTTTTGTTGCCAATGGTTTAGACATTAATGGCTGTGTGTTGAGTTATTTTGTGGGGACAGCAAGTTTACACTGTTATACAGGCTATACACTCACTACTTTACATTGTAGCAAAGTGTAATTTCTTCAGTGTTGTCACATGAAATAAAATATTTACAAAAATGTGAGGGGCGTTCTCACTTTTGTGAGATACTGTGTATGTGTGTATATATATATATATATATATATATATATAACATACAATTTTAAACAAAGTTCAAATTAACTTCTATTATCTGATTTTCTTTGTTCTCTTGGTGTTGTTTGTTGAAAGCTTACCTAGGTAGGCTCACGAGCAGGTGTGCACTGCCGGAGGACTAGTTGCTGATTGGCTGCTGCACATGTATGCCTCTTGTCATTGGATCACCCAATATCTAGCTCTGTAGTGCGTTACTGCTTCTTCAACAATGGATATTAAGAGAATTAAGTAAATTTTATAATAGAAGAAAATTTAAACTTTATAGAATAGGAAAGAAATTGTGGATTTCATGTCCCTTTGAATCAATATTTAATGGGACAGTTAAGTCCAAAATAAACTTTCATGATTCAAATAGGACATGTAATTTAAACAACTTTCCAATTTAATTTTATCACCAATTTTGCTTTGTTCTCTTGGTATTCTTAGTTGAAAGCTAAACATAGGAGGTTCATATGCTAATTTCTTAGATGCTTGAAGGCCGCCTCTAATCTGAAAGCATTTTGACAGATTTTCACCACTAGGGGGTGTTAGTTCATGTGTTTCATATAAATAACTTTGAGCTCACACACGTGAAGTTACCTGGGATTGAGCACTGATTGGCTAAAATACAAGTCTGTCAAAAGAATTAAAATAAGGGGCAGTTTGCAGAGGCGTAGATACAAGGTAATTACAGAGGTAAAACGCGTATTATTATAACTGTGTTGCTTATGCAAAATTGGGGAATGGGTAATAAAGGGATTATCTATCTTTTTAAACAACATTATTTCTGTTTTGACTGTCCCTTTAATTGATATAGCCATTGAAGATGAACTTTCATTCTCGGTCTTCCTTTCCAGAGCATTTGTTTTGTGGTAAATAAACAAAACAAAAAAAACATCTTTCTGGCACTGTAATGTATTGCTGGTTTATTTATGAAGTGGGGTTACTTTGTAATTTCCAGCTATCCTGACTACAGGACAAAGCCAATGACAAAACTTTTAAAACAGATAGGAAAATAAGCCGTGTAAACAGTATAATCTGTTTTTATCTGCATCAAATACTAAGTTTCTGTTTTTCCCAGAATACCCTTGTGTTTCTGGCAAATGTATTAGTCAAAGCTCTGTGGATTCTCAAGGATGTTTCTAATGATTCAGTTGAAATAGGGAGATATTAAATGTTCTGCCACAGAAACTATCTTTTCAGCCTTACATTTTTATTCTGAAATTGTGCCTTAACTTCACTTGCTCTGTATCCTCAGTACCAGCTGAAAAACTTTGAAACCCTTTTTTTCTATAACATATGCTTCTCTGTTGTTTATGCCACTTTTGATAGATATATGTTTTGAATATATCATTTTTTCCAGTAATTTTCATTAATCAAGTTTAGTTGCCAAATCAAAACCAATCACAATGTAATCATTTACGCACTTACTTGCAGGTACCACAAACTATCAAGAGGCTTTGACTGTGGTGAAGCCAGTGACCTTTGCCCTGGGCTCCAGTGGCGGGGCCCTGTATTTAAACAGTACACATTCAGGCTGTTTGCAATCAGCAGAAGCTGAGCTAGCAGCCACACAGGAGAAAGACGCATTGCTTTTCATTGACTATGAGTATGGTTGCCAGGTGTCCAGTATTCAACCGGACAGTCCAATATTTTAGAAGGCTGTCCAGTAAAATCTGTGCAAAAATACTGGACACTTAACACTGTGCATTTTCTTTTATATATGTTACAAGGATCCGGGGGGGGGGGGGTAAGTCATAGCTGTGTGTATGTGCTCATGGCAGTCAAGGGTCTCAAATCACTATTGTGTATGTGTTACTGACAACCAAGGGAAGAAAATGACTGCTCAGTTGTGAAAAAAATATACATGGTGGAATCAAGCGTTTGGCCTAAGATTAAGCTGTTGGGGAGATATTGACCTCACCTACCACCTGTGCCCAGTATATGTTGCCGGGTATTTTTATGTAGAACAGCTGGCAACCATAACTATGAGTCATCTTTCCCTCCTTGATTAGTCTGTAGCAGAGGATATGCAAAAGCTTCCTGTACAAATATGGTGGCAAGATGACTCAAATATGTACAAATATGGTGACATGTTTTTCTGTACAGCAACACCCTAACACCATATTGAAAAATAGAGAGACACAGTAGGGGCCAAACCTGAAGCAGTTGGAGTGATGCTACTACTTATTGCAGGGCCTAGATGAGCCCCCAGAGGTGTAGGCCTGATTTCAGTTAAGACCTTTGGGAACCCTGTAGTTACTCCCCTAGGATTTAATATATTGCTCAAATCACACTTCTAAATTTTAAACTAGAACACAAATTAAATATTATTATTAGTATACTGCAATATATTGCAATCTTTGGACATTAGTTAGAGAAGCATACAAGTGTAAATAGTAGATGCTGTAATGTGCTAGAGCATGGTATTATTGCACTGTTGCCTGAATGAATCTATGTGTTTAATCCCTGCTAATATATAGTTCAAATCCGTTCCAGAGCAGCAATGTACTTCTGGGACTTAGTTGAACACATCTGGGGAGCCAGTGACAAGAGACATGTGTAGCAATCGGCACCAATCACCAGCTAGCTCCTAGCAGTGACGGCTGCTCCTGAGCTGGCCTAGATATGCTTTTCAAAAAAGTATACCAAGAAGATAATGAAATAAATATGATAACAGAAGTTAAATGGAAAAGTCTCTTCAAATGGTATCTCAACCATGAAAGTTAAATTTTGACTTTCATGTTCATTTAAGTGAAACAAACTGCATTAAAACACATTAGGCCGACATCATTGTCATCATCATCAATACTGAAGTAATTAGCTGCCATGTTTTACACTTACTTCGCCTGCTTATTCTTTGCTTAGATGGAGGTCTGAGAGAAAACCTGTTACATTTGTGTTTTTGTAAATACATTTTGTGTTTAACTTTACAAATTCTGTTCCAGATGTTTACAAATTCTGACCAGATGTGTTGGAATGACATTGTGGATGAACTTGATAATGATGTTGTCTTTTTTTTTACTATCTTTTCATTTTTTTTTCTTTATATCTCCCATCTACTCTCTGATGCAGTATTTCCCAAACTTTTTCTGCTTCCTTAAACTCATCATCAGCGCCCCCTAGCTTCCCCATAAAAATATTAAACATTTATTTTCAAATTAATTTTTTTTAGTTTAATTTAAATTATAGTAGGATGATATTGTAATACTAACTTTTTTAAAGTTAATAGTTACTGTACAAACGTCTTATATACCACATTTAGGGTTAGATTACAAGTGGCACGTTAACATTTGTGTGCGAGTGATAAGGTTTTATTTTGCGTGTGTTTGCACGCGTTGGAAGTAGCACATATATTGCAAGTTGAAAGTAAACGTGTTCGCTTAAGCGATATTGAATTTAACGTGCGTCAGGATAGCGCAACCTCAGAGCTTTGGTTTATTGTTCGAATAAAAAGTTTCACAAAATACATCAAAAATACATTTAAATGCATTAAAAAGTTATAAGAACTCAAAGATATGAGGTCTCAGGTGTTAGGGAAACAAAAGGCTGCAAAGGGCTTTAGCATAGAGATACATACATATACATGTCTAAATATGTATATGTATATATATATATATACAGTAGCTCACAAAAATGAGTACACCCCTCACATTTTTGTAAATATTTTATTATATCTTTTCATGTGACAATACTGAAGAAATGATTCTTTGCTACAATGTAAAGTAGTAGCCTATATAACAGTGTAAATTTGCTGTCCCCTCAAAATAGCTCAACACACAGCCATTAATGTCTAAACCGTTGGCAACAAAAGTGAGTACACCCCTAAGTGGAAATGTCCTAATTGGTCCCAAAGTGTCAAAATTTTGTCTTGCCACCATTATTTTCTAGCACTGCCTTAATCCTCTTGGGCATGGAGTTCACCGGAGCTTCACAGGTTGCCACTGGAGTCCTCTTCCACTCCTCCATGATGGCATCACGGAGCTGGTGGATGTTAGAGAACTTGTGCTCCCCCACCTACCATTCGAGGATGCCCCACAGATACTCAATAGGGTTTAGGTCTGGAGACATGCTTGGCCAGTCCATCACCTTTACCCTCAACTTCTTTAGCAAGGCAGTGGTTGTCTTGGAGGTGTGTTTGAGGTCGTTATCATGTTGGAATACTGCCCTGCAGCCCAGTCTCCAAAGGGAGGGGGATCGTTCTCTGTTTCAGTATGTCACAGTACATGTTGGCATTCATGGTTCCCTCAATGAACTGTAGCTCACCAGTGCTGGCAGCACTCATGCAGGCCCAGACCATGACACTCCCACCACCATGCTTGACTGTAGGCAAAACACACTTGTCTTTGTACTCCTCACCTGGTTGCCGCCACACACGCTTGACACCATCTGAACCAAATAAGTTTATCTTGGTCTCATCGGACCACAGAACATGGTTCAGTAATCCATGTGCTTAGTCTGCTTGTCTTCAGCAAACTGTTTGCGGGCTTCTTGTGCATCCTCTTTAGAAGAGGCTTCCTTCTAGGATGACAGTCATGCAGACCAATTTGATGCAGTGTGTAGCGTATGGTATGAGCACTGGCAGGCTGACCCCCCCCCCCCACTCCTTCAACCTCTGCAGCAATGCTGGCAGCACTCATAAGTCTATTTCCCAAAGACAACCTCTGGATATGACGCTGAGCACGTTCTTTGGTCGACCATGGTGAGGCCTGTTCTGAGTGGAACCTGTCCTGCGAAACTGCTGTATGGTCTTGCCCACCGTGCTGCAGCTCAGTTTCAGGGTCTTGGAAATCTTCTTATAGCCTAGGTCATCTTTATGTAGAGCAACACTTCTTTTTTTCAGATCCTCAGAGAGTTCTTTGCCATGAGGTGCCAACTTCAAGTGACCAGTATGAGAGAGTGTGAGAGCGATAAGACCAAATTTCACACACCTCCTCCCCATTCACACCTGAAACCTTGTAACACTAACGAGTCACATGACACTGGGGAAGGAAAATGGCTAATTGGGCCCAATTTGTACATTTCTATTTAGGGGTGTACTCACTTTTGTTGCCAGCGGCTTAGACATTAATGGCTATGTGTTGAGGTATTTTGAGGGGGCAGCAAATTTACCCTGTTATACAGGCTGTACACTCACTACTTTACATTGTAGAAAAGTGTCATTTCTTAAGTGTTGCCACATGCAAAGATATAATAAAATATTTAAAAAAAATGTGAGGGCTGTGCTCACTTTTGTGAGATACTGTGTATACATATGTATTTACAGACATATATACACATATGTACATACATAAATACATATGTATACATATATAGTCATATATATATAAGTGCATTGGAGCCCTTTGCAGTCAAGTAGCTGAAAACATGTAAAAGTATATTTATGCAATATTCATATTTAATATAGTTTTTAACTGTATATTTACTGTAAATATTTCACATTATAATGTCCTTCAGATAAGTGAATATGTAAGTATTTTAAAATAGTTATTCCTATATATAATATATAGGTATAGATATAGATATATAGATATATATTTTACCAAAAAAATCAAATAAATATAGAAATAGTTATTTAAGAATAAATAGAACATATTCTTCTATATGAAGAACATTTGAATATGAAATATTTATGTTTCATGTTGGGTTACTTCACTTGAGAAAATGCGATCGGTTTAGCGAGCAAGAAAGGGCATTTTTTTTAACACTTTTCATGCTCCAATATTCTAACTTCGGCTTTTTGCGCGTCAGGTTAGCACAAAGGCGATTTTTTTTTACATTGAACGTGTAATAGCCCTTAGTATTATTTCACTATTAAAAAAAAAATGGCTGTGTTGAATGGACTTTAAGGAGTGATACCAGTTTCTCATTGTCTGGTTTTATGTCACTTAGGGCTCGATTTATCAAGCTAACATCCTCTTCCACTCCTTATCTGCTAGTGCCCCCTATGGCAATCCCAGTATCGCCTTTCATCTCCCATGCCTATCAGTGCCCCCCTCAGTAATCCTAGGGGCAGTACTGCCCACTTTGGGAATTACTTCTCCAATGCGTAAGCGCCCTGTTAATTATTGCCTAGACTTTTGTGGCATTTGTGTGTATATATACTTATGTCTTAAGTTTGGGATATACCAAAACACTTACAAATAAATATAAGATTTTTTTTCTGTTTTGAACATTTTAGAGATGCTCCCTTATAAAAAGTAAGGGTTTCAGCTCGGTGAAAATTACAGGGGAGGGGAGAAGCCTTATCAGGTCCAATTATGAATTCCAGAATTGCCCATTGCAGTATTGCTACTCATTGTCATATTGTTTAGTAATAAAGTGCATTGTTTTGCAGTCCTCATTTAGTGCTAACGACGGCTCAGAGCCATCGCTAGCAATCTGGGGGCTCCCATCCACTCCCACCCCGGCAATCAGGCCTGTATAGTGACAGGCATCGCCGGGGCTTCCTGTTACGTGCGGTGACGTCACGCGCAATGACGTGATGACGTCATTGCGCGTGACGTGATGACGTCACGCTCAGTAAATAGATATATATACTGTGATCCTTTTCAGTAATTAACTTTCAAAAACCAGATATACTTTATACATATAACAGATATCAATAAACATATAGGTCAATCCAAATATTCCATAGGTGGTTGTATGAGGAACATCACAATAAAGAGTGTCTGATGAAACAGCCCATGCTGGGTCTGAGAAACTCATTGCTTGTCAATGTTTTTAATACTGTTTTTAATAAACTAACTTGTTTTATACAAGCTTTGGTTTATCACCTTTATGAGCAGTTCTAACCACTGCCACTGACTTTCTACTCTCACTGAGTGTGGCAGGATTCTGCTGCACTGAGTAACCTACGCCTGGAGAGGGTTAGCTGGTACACCCCAAATTACCAGCCTGCGTCTACCAGTACATAAGTGTACTTGGGCCAAATGTGAGTACCCACTTGGCTATTCTTATTCTGATTGTTTGGCATACTAATATACACATGCGGCGCCCCTCTTGTCTCCTATTTCCTTTATTTAAAAATTACAATGGACAAGATAGGGAAAGGAGGCATGCTGCTTAGAAGCCTGTATCTCAATCATCTAAGCAGCTAAAGACCCCCAAGACCCACCGTTGGAAAGGTAATCGCCTAACCTTTCCAACGATATAAGTGTTGGGGTTCTGGCAAATATTTATTTTTTATTTTTTTTTAAATGGTAAAAAACTAAAAAATTAAATCCAGCTTAGCACTCAAAGGGTTAAAGGGACATAAAACAAGTTGGGATATACACAAAATATAATAATATGCACTTTAATTACTTTACCTGCAAATTTATACTGCAGTGCCTAGCCATTAAGCCTTTCATTTAAGTTTCCGAATTGTAAAGCTCTAACTACCCACACACATTTCCTTCTATGGCTGTATCTATATCTATTGTTGTTTTGGTAGAATGCACAAATGAATAGGGATTATCTGCTGGAGCATGCCTAGAAGCTGTGAACTCAGTTGAAATACAATGCCTGTGTCTAAACACTGATAAGGGTGGTGGAGCTCAGTGCTTTTAAAAAAATTTTTAACAAAACTTTTTTATTAATTAGCCATTTTAGGGTATGCACAGATCTATGGTACTTTAAAGCCAATTTGTGAAATATATGTAGCAGGATTAGTTTTCACTTTAATTAGAAAAAACACAATTTTGAAAGCTAAATTACAGGAAAAGGGGAAGAATAATTAAAATACTATCCAAAAGTTATAGGCATGTGCTGTAAGGTAAAGTAATGCTTTAAAAAATAGAAATGTTAATAGTTTATTTTTATCAATTAACAAAATGCAAACTGAGTAAACAGAAGAAAAATTTAAATCAAATCAATGCATGATTAAACAATTATACCAAACAGGTGCCTAATGATCATTCATTGCATATGGTGGAAACACAATCATTAACTGAAACAGAAACAGCTGTGTAGGATGAATAAAACTGTGCGAGGAACAGCTAAACTCTGCTAACAAGGTAAGGTTGCTGAAGACAGTTTAATGTCAAGTCATACACCATGGCAAGACTGAGCACATCAACAAGACACAAGGTAGTTATACTGCATCAGCAAGGTTTCTCCCAGGTAGACATTTCAAAACAGACAGGGGTTTCCAGATGTGCTTTCAAGCTCTTGTGAAGAAGCACAAACAAGTGGGTAATGTTAGGGACCATTTAAAGCGATGGTTGGCCAATAGAGATGTCGCAAACATAAAATTTTCCATTCGCGAACGGTGAACGAGAATTTCTGCAAATGTTCGCGAACGGGCGAACCGGGTGAACCGCCATAGACTTCAATAGGCAGGGAATTTTAAAACCCACAGGGACTCTTTCTGGCCACAATAGTGATGGAAACGTTGTTTCAAGGGGACTAACACCTGGACTGTGGCATGCCGGAGGGGGATCCATGGCAAAACTCCCATGGAAAATTACATAGTTGATGCAGATTCTGGTTTTAATCCATAAAGGGCATAAATCACCTAACATTCCTAAATTGTTTGGAATAACGTGCTTTAAAACATCAGGTATGATGTTGTATCTGTATCGATCAGGTAGTGTAAGGGTTATGCCGGCTTCACAGTGACAGACCAAACTCCACGTTTAACGCACCGCAAACAACCGCAAACAGTCCATTTGTACAACCGCAAACTCCCCATTTGCACAAGGTTGGATACCAAGCTAGCCATGTCCCGTTCCTTGTCCTCACTGATGTCATTGAAGGTCTCTTCCTCCACCCAGCCACGTACAACACCAAGGGTCCCCGAAAGGTGACAACAAGCCAGCCTCCTGGGACGCCTGCTGTGTTTGGTCTGCCACCTCCTCAAAGCCACCTTCCTCCTCTGACTCCTCTTCTTCAGACTCCTCTCTCTGCGTTGCCTCTCTCTGCGTTATTATAAGGTGTGTTAAGTAGTACTATTCCTATCAGTTTAATCCCTGTTACGTCCCCTATCAGGGGACGTGTATATGGCATCGATTTTAGGAACCGGGAGATGGAAAAAGATGCTTAGTCGGTCCTCCTACTTCAAATTTGGGGCACTGCGCGTGCAATCTAATGTGCCACCAGATAGGAGTGGTGTGTTAAGTAGTTCTATTCTTATCAGTTTAATCCCTGTTACGTCCCCTATCAGGGGACGTGTATATGGCATCGATTTTAGGAACTGGGAGACGGAAAAAGTTGCTTGGTCGGACCTCCTACTTCAAATTTGGGGCACTGCGCGTGCAATCTAATGTGCCACCAGATAGGAGTGGTGTGTTAAGTAGTACTATTCCTATCAGTTTAATCCCTGTTATGTGCCTTTTTTTGGTTTGGTTTTTGAAGCCACAGTGCAGCACCAGAGGCCAGAAAAATTAGGCATGTACACATGCTTGAAAAATTAGGTATTGTTGCAGCCGCTGCAGAAAGTGCCCTAAAACATTGCGGCTTGAACCCTAGTTGGTGGCAGATAAGTCATGCAAGTCATCCGGCATTCAGAGATAAGATACAGCAGTGTGTGGACCATTTTTTTGCCCAGGGCAGCTCATCTCATCAGGCCTTTTTTAGTCGAATGTATTGCCCACTGTCAGTCCCTTCGGGATCCATCTCTCATTCATCTTAATAAAGGTGAGGTAATCTAGACTTTTTTGACCTAGGCGACTTCTCTTCTCAGTGACAATACCTCCTGCTGCACTGAAGGTCCTTTCTGACCGGACACTTGAAGCGGGGCAGGCCAGAAGTTCTATTGCAAATTGGGATAGCTCAGGCCACAGGTCAAGCCTGCACACCCAGTAGTCAAGGGGTTCATCGCTCCTCAGAGTGTCGATATCTGCAGTTAAGGCGAGGTAGTCTGCTACCTGTCGGTCAAGTCGTTCTCTGAGGGTGGATCCCGAAGGGCTGTGGCGATGCGTAGGACTTAAAAAGCTCCGCATGTCCTCCATCAACAACACATCTGTAAAGCGTCCTGTCCTTGCTGGCGTGGTCGTGGGAGTCGTAGGATTACTTTCACCTCTTCCCCTGTTAGATTCCCGTTGTGCTGTGACATCACCCTTATACATGTGTATAGCAGCGTGGAGACCCAGTACAGGTCGTTCTCCTTCAGCCTTTTTATACGAGGGTCCCTCAACAGGCACAACAGCATGAAAGACCCCATTTGCACAAGGTTGGATGCCGAGCTACTCATGTCCCGTTCCTCATCCTCAGTGATCTCACTGAAGGTATGTTCTTCCCCCAGCCACGTACAACACCACGGGTACCAGATAGGTGACAACGAGCACCCTGGGATGCCTGTTGTGGTTGGTCTTCCTCCTCCTCCTCAAAGCCACATTCCTCCTCTGACTCCTCTTCCTCACAATCCTCTTCCAGTGTTGCCGCAGGTCCAGCAAGGCTGTTTCTGGTGGTGATGGTGACCACAACTCTTCCTCTTCACGCTCATCTACGGCCTGATCCAGCACTCTTCACAGGGCCCACTCCAGGAAGAAAACAAATGGTATGATGTCGCTGGTGGTGCCTTTGGTGCGACTGACTAGGTTTGTCACCTCCTCAAAAGGACGCATGAGCCTACAGGCATTGCGCATGAGCATCCAGTAACGTGGCAAAAAAATTCCCAGCTCCGCAGAGGCTGTCCTAGCACCCCGGTCATACAAATAGTCGTTAACGGCTTTTTCTTGTTGGAGCAGGAGGTCGAATATTTGGAGTGTTGAATTCCAACGTGTCGGGCTGTCGCAAATCAAGCGCCTCACTGGCATGTTGTTTCGCCGCTGGATATCTGAAATGTGGGCCATGGCCATGTAGGAACGCCTGAAATGGCCACACACCTTCCTGGCCTGCTTCAGGACATCCTGTAAGCCTGGTTACTTATGCACAAAGGGTTGTACGATCAGATTACACACATGTGCCATGCACGGCACATGTGTCAACTTGCCCAAATTCAATGCTGCCAACAAATTTCTTCCGTTGTCACAAACCACTTTGCCGATCTCCAGTTGGTGCGGAGTCAGCCACTGATCCACCTGTGCGTTCAGGGCAGACAGGAGTGCTGGTCCGGTGTGACTCTCTGCTTTCAGGCAAGTCAACCCCAAGACGGCGTGACACTGCCGTATCCGGGATGTGGAATAGTACCTGGGGAGCTGGGGGGGGTGCCGTTGATGTGGAGCAAGACGCAGCAGCAGAAGAGGACTCAGCCGAGGAGGTTATGGAAGAGGATGGTGTAGGAGGAGTAGAGGAGGTGGCAGCAGGCCTGCCTGCAAATCGTGGCGGTGTCACCAACTCCTCTGCAGAGCCACGCATTCCATGCTTGGCAACCGTCAGCAGGTTTACCCAATGCGCAGTGTAGGTTATATACCTGCAGACCAGGTATCAGTGGTCAGATGGACCCTTGCCCCAACACTGTGTGCCAGACATGCCATTACTTCCTTTTGCACAATCAAGTACAGGTTGGGGATTGCCTTTTGTTCAAAGAAATTTCGGCCGGGTACCTTCCACTGCGGTGTCCCAATAGCTACAAATTTTTGGAATGCCTCAGACTCCACCAGCTTGTAGTAAAAGCTGGCAGGCTAAGAGTTCAGACAAGCCAGCTGTCAGATGCCGGGCAAGGGGGTGACTTTGTGACATTGGCTTCTTACGCTCAAACATGTCCTTGACAAAGACCTGACTGTGGGCAGATGAGCAGGAACTGCTCAAGGTGAGAGACGGAGTGGCAGATGGTTGAAAGGGGGCAAGGAAGACAGCAGTGGTTGACGTGGCTGAAGATGCTGGACCAGGAGGAGGATGGCGGCTTTGAGTTTGTGTGCTGCTTGTACTCATGTGTTGATCCCATAGGCATTTGTGATGTGCGATCAGGTGCCATCGCAAAGCAGTTGTACCTAGGTGGATGTTGGACTTCCCACGACTCAGTTTCTTTTGGCACAGGTTGCAAATAGCATCGCTGTTGTCAGAGGCAGACACACAAAAAAAATGCTACACTGCTGAGCTCTGCAATGAAGGCATTCTGGTGGTGGCAACAGCATGCGTTGATTGGCGTGCTGTCTGGCTGACCCCGGGTGCCGATGCATGCTGTCTGACTGTGCCACTAGCTCCTTGCGACGACCTCCCCCTGCTTCCAACTCGTCTCCTCCTCCTCTCTGTCTCCCCATCTGAACTTTCCCCCTGTTCTTCTTCTCTTCTAGCGGCACCCACGTGACATCCACGGACGCATCGTCATCATCAACCACTTCGCTTGTATCTGACAACTCAGCAAAGGAAGCAGCAGCGGGTACAACATCATCATCATCACACCGTACGTCCATGTGTGTAATGCTGCCTGACTGAGACATATCCCTGTTATCTACATCCTCTGGCAATAATGGTTGCGCATCACTCATTTCTTCCAACTGATGTGTAAATAACTCCTCTGACAGATCAAGTGAAGCGGCTGTGGTGCTAGTGTTGGTGGTGGCGGCAGGCGGGCGAGTGGTAACTTGAGAGGTGCCCGAAGCTAAGCTGGAGGAGGATGGTGCGTCAAGGTTCCAAGCGGAAGCTGTAGAAGATTGGGTGTCCTATTTTAGCCAGTCAACTATGTCCTCAGAACTTTTCGAGTTCAGGGTACGTGGCCTCTGAACACTGGGCATTATTCTAGGGCCAAAGGGAATCCCAACACCACGACCACGACGGCCCCTGCGGGGTGGCCTGGCTCTACCTGTCATTTTTTTTTTCGATTAGTGGTACTATGCGTGCAAGCTACTGTGACAACAGATATGAGTGGTACTGTGCACTGGCAGAAGTTGGCAGAGTAGACGCTGTAGGCCTGACACACACGCTTGCAGACAACTAACTGCTATTCAATCAATTACAGTCAAAATTGTATTTTCTTTCATGTAATTAGCAAGAGTCCATGAGCTAGTGACGTATGGGATATACATTCCTACCAGGAGGGGCAAAGTTTCCCAAACCTCAAAATGCCTATAAATACACCCCTCACCACACCCACAAATCAGTTTTTACAAACTTTGCCTCCTATGGAGGTGGTGAAGTAAGTTTGTGCTAGATTCTACGTTGATATGCGCTCCGCAGCAGGTTGGAGCCCGGTTTTCCTCTCAGCGTGCAGTGAATGTCAGAGGGATGTGAGGAGAGTATTGCCTATTTGAATTCAATGATCTCCTTCTACGGGGTCTATTTCATAGGTTCTCTGTTATCGGTCGTAGAGATTCATCTCTTACCTCCCTTTTCAGATCGACGATATACTCTTATTTATATACCATTACCTCTGCTGATTTTCGTTTCAGTACTGGTTTGGCTTTCTACAAACATGTAGATGAGTGTCCTGGGGTAAGTAAGTCTTATTTTCTGTGACACTCTAAGCTATGGTTGGGCACTTTTTTATAAAGTTCTAAATATATGTATTCAAACATTTATTTGCCTTGACTCAGGATGTTCAACATTCCTTATTTCAGACAGTCAGTTTCATATTTGGGATAATGCATCTGAATAAATCAATTTTTTTCTTACCTTAAAATTTGACTTTTTCCCTGTGGGCTGTTAGGCTCGCGGGGGCTGAAAATGCTTCATTTTATTGCGTCATTCTTGGCGTGGACTTTTTTGGCGCAAAAAAAAATTTTCTTTAAGGAATTTGATCAATTTTGCTTTATATGTTGTTTTTTCTATTACATATTGCAAGATGTCCCACGTTTAAACTGAGTCAGAAGATACTTCTGGAAAATCGCTGCCTGGTGCTGGAGCTACCAATGCTAAGTGTATCTGCTGTAAACTTATGGTATCTGTTCCTCCAGCTGTTGTTTGTACTGTTTGTCATGACAAACTTGTTAATGCAGATAATATTTCCTTTAGTACTGTTACATTACCTGTTGCTGTTCCGTCAACATCTAATACTCAGAGTGTTCCTGATAACATAAGAGATTTTGTTTCTAAATCCATTAAGAAGGCTATGTCTGTTATTCCTCCTTCTAGTAAACGTAAAAAGTCTTTTAAAACTTCTCATTTTTCAGATGAATTTTTAAATGAACATCATCATTCTGATTCTGATAATGATTCTTCTGGTTCAGAGGATTCTGTCTCAGAGGTTGATGCTGATAAATCTTCATATTTATTTAAAATGGAATTTATTCGTTCTTTATTTAAAGAAGTCCTAATTGCATTAGAAATTGAGGATTCTGGTCCTCTTGATACTAAATCTAAACGTTTAGATAAGGTTTTTAAATCTCCTGTAGTTATTCCAGAAGTTTTTCCTGTCCCTAGTGCTATTTCTGAAGTAATTTGCAGGGAATGGAATAATTTGGGTAATTCATTTACTCCTTCTAAACGTTTTAAGCAATTATATCCCGTGCCATCTGACAGATTAGAGTTTTGGGACAAAATCCCTAAGGTTGATGGGGCTGTCTCTACTCTTGCTAAGCGTACTACTATTCCTACGGCAGATGGTACTTCCTTTAAGGATCCTTTAGATAGGAAAATTGAATCCTTTCTAAGAAAAGCTTACTTGTGTTCAGGTAATCTTCTTAGACCTGCTATATCCTTAGCGGATGTTGCGGCAGCTTCAACTTTTTGGTTAGAAGCTTTAGCTCAACAAGTAACAGATCATAATTCTCATAGCATTATTATTCTTCTTCAACATGCTAATAATTTTATTTGTGATGCCATCTTTGATATCATTAGAGTTGATGTCAGGTATATGTCTCTAGCTATTTTAGCTAGAAGAGCTTTATGGCTTAAAACTTGGAATGCTGATATGTCTTCTAAGTCTACTCTGCTTTCCCTTTCTTTCCAGGGTAATAAATTGTTTGGTTCTCAGTTGGATTCTATTATCTCAACTGTTACTGGAGGGAAAGGAACTTTTTTACCACAGGATAAAAAATCTAAAGGTAAATTTAGGTCTAATAATCGTTTTCGTTCCTTTCGTCACAACAAGGAACAAAAACCTGATCCTTCATCCTCAGGAGCGGTATCAGTTTGGAAACCATCTCCAGTCTGGAATAAATCCAAGCCTTTTAGAAAATCAAAGCCAGCTCCTAAGTCCACATGAAGGTGCGGCCCTCATTCCAGCTCAGCTGGTAGGGGGCAGATTACGTTTTTTCAAAGAAATTTGGATCAATTCCGTTCACAATCTTTGGATTCAGAACATTGTTTCAGAAGGGTAGAGAATTGGCTTCAAGATAAGGCCTCCTGCAAAGAGATTTTTTCTTTCCCGTGTCCCAGTAAACCCAGCGAAGGCTCAAGCATTTCTGAAATGTGTTTCAGATCTAGAGTTGGCTGGAGTAATTATGCCAGTTCCAGTTCTGGAACAGGGACTGGGGTTTTATTCAAATCTCTTCATTGTACCAAAGAAGGAGAATTCCTTCAGACCAGTTCTGGATCTAAAAATATTGAATCTTTATGTAAGGATACCAACATTCAAAATGGTAACTATAAGGACTATCCTGCCTTTTGTTCAGCAAGCGCATTATATGTCTACAATAGATTTACAGGATGCATATCTGCATATTCCGATTCATCCAGATCACTATCAGTTTCTGAGATTCTCTTTCCTAGACAAGCATTACCAGTTTGTGGCTCTGCCGTTTGGCCTAGCTACAGCTCCAAGAATTTTTACGAAGGTTCTCGGTGCCCTTCTGTCTGTAATCAGAGAACAGGGTATTGTGGTATTTCCTTATTTGGACTATATCTTGGTACTTGCTCAGTCTTCACATTTAGCAGAATCTCATACGAATCGACTTGTGTTGTTTCTTCAACATCATGGTTGGAGGATCAATTTACCAAAAAGTTCATTGATCCCTCAGACACAAGTAACCTTTTTAGGTTTCCAGATAGATTCAGTGTCCATGACTCTATCTTTGACAGACAAGAGACGTCTAAAATTGATATCAGCTTGTCAAAACCTTCAGTCACAATCATTTCCTTCGGTAGCCTTATGCATGGAAATTCTAGGTCTTATGACTGCTGCATCGGAAGTGATCCCCTATGCTCGTTTTCACATGCGGCCTCTTCAGCTCTGTATGCTGAACCAGTGGTGCAGGGATTACACAAAGATATCTCAATTAATATCTTTAAAACCGATTGTACGACACTCTCTGACGTGGTGGACAGATCACCATCGTTTAGTTCAGGGGGCTTCTTTTGTTCTTCCGACCTGGACTGTAATTTCAACAGATGCAAGTCTTACAGGTTGGGGAGCTGTGTGGGGGTCTCTGACAGCACAAGGGGTTTGGGAATCTCAGGAGGTGAGATTACCGATCAATATTTTGGAACTTTTCAGAGCTCTTCAGTCTTGGCCTCTTCTAAAGAGAGAATCGTTCATTTGTTTTCAGACAGACAATGTCACAACTGTGGCATACATCAATCATCAAGGAGGGACTCACAGTCCTCTGGCTATGAAAGAAGTATCTCGAATTCTGGTATGGGCGGAATCCAGCTCCTGTCTAGTTTCTGCGGTTCATATCCCAGGTATAGACAATTGAGAAGCGGATTATCTCAGTCGCCAAACGTTACATCCGGGCGAATGGTCTCTTCACCCAGAGGTATTTCTTCAGATTGTTCAAATGTGGGGTCTTCCAGAAATAGATCTGATGGCTTCTCATCTAAACAAGAAACTTCCCAGGTATCTGTCCAGATCCAGGGATCCTTAAGCGGAAGCAGTGGATGCGTTGTCACTTCCTTGGAAGTACTATCCTGCCTATATCTTTCCACCTCTAGTTCTTCTTCCAAGAATAATCTCCAAGATTCTGAAGGAATGCTCGTTTGTTCTGCTGGTGGCTCCAGCATGGCCTCACAGGTTTTGGTATGCGGATCTTGTCCGGATGGCCTCTTCCCAACCGTGGACTCTTCCGTTAAGACCAGACCTTCTGTCACAAGGTCCTTTTTTCCATCAGGATCTCAAATCCTTAAATTTAAAGGTATGGAGATTGAACGCTTGATTCTTAGTCAAAGAGGTTTCTCTGACTCTGTGATTAATACTATGTTACAGGCTCGTAAATCCGTATCTAGGGAGATATATTATAGAGTCTGGAAGACTTATATTTCTTGGTGTCTTTCTCATCATTTTTCCTGGCATTCTTTTAGAATTTCGAGAATTTTACAGTTTCTTCAGGATGGTTTGGACAGAGGTTTGTCTGCAAGTTCCTTGAAAGGACAAATCTCTGCTCTTTCTGTTCTTTTTCACAGAAAGATTGCTAATCTTCCTGATATTCATTGTTTTGTACAAGCTTTGGTTCATATAAAACCTGTCATTAAGTCAATTTCTCCTCCTTGGAGTTTGAATTTGGTTCTGGGGGCTCTTCAAGCTCCTCCGTTTGAACCTATGCATTCTTTGGACATTAAATTACTTTCTTGGAAAGTTTTGTTCCTTTTAGCCATCTCTTCTGCCAGAAGAGTTTCTGAATTATCTGCTCTTTCTTGTGAGTCTCCTTTTCTGATTTTTCATCAGGATAAGGCGGTGTTGCGAACTTCTTTTAAATTTTTACCTAAGGTTGTGAATTCTAACAACATTAGTAGAGAAATTGTGGTTCCTTCATTATGTCCTAATCCTAAGAATTCCAAGGAGAAATCATTGCATTCTTTGGATGTAGTTAGAGCTTTGAAATATTATGTTGAAGCTACTAAGAATTTCCGAAAGACTTCTAGTCTATTTGTTATCTTTTCCGGTTCTAGGAAAGGTCAGAAGGCTTCTGCCATTTCTTTGGCATCTTGGTTGAAATCTTTAATTCATCATGCTTATGTCGAGTCGGATAAAACTCCGCCTCAAAGGATTACAGCTCATTCTACTAGGTCAGTTTCTACTTCCTGGGCGTTTAGGAATGAAGATTCGGTTGATCAGATTTGCAAAGCAGCAACTTGGTCTTCTTTGCATACTTTTACTAAATTCTATCATTTTGATGTGTTTTCTTCTTCTGAAGCAGTTTTTGGTAGAAAGTACTTCAGGCAGCTGTTTCAGTTTGATTCTTCTGCTTATAATTTCAGTTTTACAAGATTTAAACTTTGTTTTGGGTGTGGATTATTTTCAGCGGAATTGGCTGTCTTTATTTTATCCCTCCCTCTCTAGTGACTCTTGCGTGGAAGATCCACATCTTGGGTAGTCATTATCCCATACGTCACTAGCTCATGGACTCTTGCTAATTACATGAAAGAAACATAATTTATGTAAGAACTTACCTGATAAATTCATTTCTTTCATATTAGCAAGAGTCCATGAGACCCACCCTTTTTTTGTGGTGGTTATGATTTTTTTGTATAAAGCACAATTATTCCAATTCCTTATATTTATGCTTCGCACTTTTTTCTTGTCACCCCACTTCTTGGCTATTCGTTAAACTGATTTGTGGGTGTGGTGAGGGGTGTATTTATAGGCATTTTGAGGTTTGGGAAACTTTGCCCCTCCTGGTAGGAATGTATATCCCATACGTCACTAGCTCATGGACTCTTGCTAATATGAAAGAAATGAATTTATCAGGTAAGTTCTTACATAAATTATGTTTTTTTTTAAATGTACACTACTATTACACCAGATATGAGTTGCACTGGTGTGACACTGTGCCCTGGCAGGCTCTGAAACGCACACGTGTGAAGGAAACTGACTGCTATTATTTCACAGTCAAATTTCTAGTTTTTTTTTTTTTAATGTACACTACTGTTACACCAGATATGAGTTGCACTGGTGTGACACTGTGCCCTGGCAGGCCCTGAAACGCACACACGTGAAGGAAACTGACTGCTATTATTTCACAGTCAAATTTCTAGTTTTTTTTTTAATGTACACTACTGTTACACCAGATATGAGTTGCACTGGTGTGACACTGTGCCCTGGCAGGCCCTGAAACGCACACGTGTGAAGGAAACTGACTGCTATTATTTCACAGTCAAATTTCTATTTTTTTTTTAATGTACACTACTGTTACACTAGATATGAGTTGCACTGGTGTGACACTGTGCCCTGGCAGGCCCTGAAACACACACGTGTGAAGGAAACTGACTGCTATTATTTCACAGTCAAAAAAGTGTTGTTTTTTTTAAATGTACACTACTGTTACACCAGACATGAGTTGCACTGGTGTGACACTGTGCCCTGGCAGGCCCTGAAACGCACACGTGTGAAGGAAACTGACTGCTATTATTTCACAGTCAAAAAATGTTGTTTTTTTTAAATGTACACTACTGTTACACCAGATATGAGTGGTGGCACTGGGCAAGTGGGCACAGTATACGCTGTGAGCCTGACACACACGCTGGCAGGCAGGCAACTGCAATTAGATTACACAGGAAGAAAAAAAAGAAATAAAGCAGTGTGATGTCCTAAGCCCTAAAAACACGTGTGAAGGAAACTGACTGCTATTATTTCACAGTCAAATTTCTAGTTTTTTTTTTTTTTAATGTACACTACTGTTACACCAGATATGAGTTGCACTGGTGTGACACTGTGCCCTGGCAGGCCCTGAAACGCACACACGTGAAGGAAACTGACTGCTATTATTTCACAGTAAAATTTCTAGTTTTTTTTTTTTAATGTACACTACTGTTACACCAGATATGAGTTGCACTGGTGTGACAGGCAGCCTCTGAAACGCACACGTGTGAAGGAAACTGACTGCTATTATTTCACAGTCAAAAAAGTGTTGTTTTTTTTAAATCTACATTACTGTTACACCAGATATGAGTTGCACTAGGGTGACACTGTGCCCTGGCAGGCCCTGAAACGCACACGCGTGAAGGAAACTGACTGCTATTATTTCACAGTCAAAGTTCTAGTTTTATTTTTAATGTACACTACTGTTACACCAGATATGAGTTGCACTGGTGTGACACTGTGTCCTGGCAGGCCCTGAAACGCACACGTGTGAAGGAAACTGACTGCTATTATTTCACAGTCAAATTTCTAGTTTTTTTTTTAATGTACACTACTGTTACACCAGATATGAGTTGCACTGGTGTGACACTGTGCCCTGGCAGGCCCTGAAATGCACACGCGTGAAGGAAACTTACTGCTATTATTTCACAGTCAAATTTCTAGTTTTTTTTTTAATGTACACTACTGTTACACCAGATATGAGTTGCACTGGTGTGACACTGTGCCCTGGCAGGCCCTGAAACGCACAGGTGTGAAGGAAACTGACTGCTATTATTTCACAGTCAAATTTCTAGTTTTTTTTTAATGTACACTACTGTTACACCAGATATGAGTTGCACTGGTGTGACACTGAGCCCTGGCAGGCCCTGAAACACACATGTGTGAAGGAAACTGACTGCTATTATTTCACAGTCAAAAAAGTGTTGTTTTTTTTAAATGTACACTACTGTTACACCAGATATGAGTGGTGGCACTGGGCAAGTGGGCACAGTATACGCTGTGAGCCTGACACACACGCTGGCAGGCAACTGAAATTAGATTACACAGGAAAAAAAAAGCAGTGTGATGTCCTAAGCCCTAAAAAGGGCTTTTTGGGGTGCTGTCCTTACAGCAGAGATCAGATGAGTCCTTCAGGACTGTAGTGGACACTGAATACACTAGCCTAGCTATCGATTTCCCTATTAAATCAGCAGCAGCTACACTGTCCCTCCTCTCACTAAGAATGCAGCTTCCGAATGAATCTAAAATGGATGCTGTCCAGGAGGTGGGAGGGTCTGAGAGGGAGGGTCTGCTGCTGATTGGCTGGAATGTGTCTGCTGACTGTGAGATACAGGGTCAAAGTTTACTCAATGATGATGAATAGGGGGCGGACCGAACATCGCATATGTTCACCCGCCGCGGCGAACGCGAAGAAGCTATGTTCGCTGGGAAATATTCGCCGGCGAACTATTCGGGACATCTCTATTGGCCAAGGAAACTTAGTGCAGCAGATGCAAGACACATTTACTTAATTACCTTCCCAATCTGAAGATTTCCAGGAGTGACATCAGCTCAGAATTGGCAGAAACCAGCAGGACCCTGGTACACCCATCTACTGTCCGTAGAAGTCTAGTCAGAAGTTAATGGAAGACTTGGAACCAAAGAACCATATCTCCAATGTTGAAACAAGGCGAAGCAGCTCAACTATGCATGACAACACAGAAATTGGGGTGCAGAAATATCAAAATAGTTGGCTGTAGCAGAAGGCAGTTTGTTCACCGAAGGGCTGGAGAGCAGTACAAGAATGAGTGAAGCATGGTGAAGGTTCCTTGCCATTTGGGGCTGCATTTCTGCAAATAGGGTTGGGTATTTGGTCAGAATTAATGGTCTCCTCAATGCAGATACTTATCCATCCATCATGCAAAACCATCAGGGAGACATCTGATTGACCCCAAATTTATTCTGCAATATGACAACACCACCAAACATATAGCCAAAGTCATTAAGAACTATCTTTAACATAAAGAAGAACAAGGAGTCCTAGAAGTGATGGTATGGCTCCAAAGAGCTTTGATCTCAACATCATCAAGTCTGGGATTACGTGAAGAGACAGATGCAACTGAGGCTCCCTAAAACTACAGAGGAATTGTGGTTAATTTTACAAGATGTTTGGACAACCTACCTGCTGAGTTCCTTAAAAAACTGTGTGCAAGTGCACCTAGAAGAATTAATGTTTTTTTGAAGGCAAAGGATGGTTACATCAAATATTGATTTGCTTTAGATTTATCTTCTGTCCACTCACTTTGCATTTTGTTAATTGTTAGAAATAAAAAATAATGTAAAGTAAAAATGCTTTAAAAATTTTTTAACACCTGTCTAAGGGCCAGATTACAAGTGGAGCACTAAATATCGCTTTTACTAAAGTGATATTAGCACTCCACTGAGTAATATCAGCACACGATAATGTGCGCTGGTATTACAAGTTGTGGGTTAAGATCACCCATTAAAAAAAGACAATCACATTCTAACACACCACTTACATTTTCATGTTGTGCACTTGTATACTTATATACTATACGCTTGCTAAACCCAACCTCATTACAAGTTGATAGTAAAATGGTTTGTGCGCAAGCAAAACCCGAAAACGAGCCAACTTCAGGACTTTGGATAACACAAACATGTTAACTTCTACTCCCCATAGACTTTAATGGAGCATGCAAACTGAAAAAAATTTAACATTTATCAATCGTAACCACATTAGCCCTAACTAACCCGAAGGTAATTATTCATATTTTACATTCCAATGTTCTTCACACAGTAGAAAATGACCATTTACATATTTGTTGTACATATTCCTCTCTATATTTTAAATTACACCTTCACACTTTTTCATATCTAGTTCTACTGGACATGTGATTGGGATCTAATGATTTGTTGTGCGTGATTCTAATTTTTACTATAAAATATTTATATCTAGTTAGTATTCTAATCCTTTAGAAAATATACAAAAAATATGTGATATAAACCGCCGCGCACGCAAAGTAACATTATATGTTATAATAACATAATGGTAGAAACTTTCAAATAATTAATAGAATCGTCCATGTATATTGAATGAATGTTTCTAGTCACTCAGATCTTGTATACTAATATCACAGATATGATATCTTGAGTTCAAGCTACGTTACAAGGAAGGAACAGGTCACATTACTGGAACACTGCTACAGTGATACCCTATGAATAATATCTCTTCTGAGGTTGAAGAAAATTGATACATCATAAATGTGAAGTTGATACATCAGATGTGAGTGATTGGAAACATTTAATCAGTACTTGGAAATTTCTATTAATAAATTATTTAGGGCCAGATTATGAGTGGTGCCTAACGTGTTTCACAGATGTAACTGCTTCGTCAGAGGCTTCGTAAATGCCCACCAAGTCAATCTGAATAGGGCAGGTAGCAGTAACTGCAGAGGAGGACTGACAAGTGGGACTCCATTTCTTCATCATCACCGATTGTGGTGCTCATTGTCCAATCCTTACCTCATATAGATTGAGGTTTTGTCTTGTGAGTACCCACCCTAAAGGGGGAATTGTGTGATTGTTTTATGTATTTGTATTAAACAAGATTACACTATGAGGAGATTCTCTGTGCGCTTATTCCCATAGATTTGACGCATTTTCATTGGAACTTTAGCCTTGGTACCGGAATACTACTCAATAAGCTGCCGTGCCTCCCAGAGTGTGAACCGAAGGGAATACATAATTTATGTAAGAACTTACCTGATAAATTCATTTTTTTCATATTGACAAGAGTCCATGAGCTAGTGACGTATGGGATATACAATCCTACCAGGAGGGGCAAAGTTTCCCAAACCTCAAAATGCCTATAAATACACCCCTCACCACACCCACAATTCAGCTTAACAAATAGCCAAGAAGTGGGATGATAAAGAAAGGAGTAAAAAGCATCAACAAAGGAATTTGGAAATAATTGTGCTTTATACAAAAAAATCATAACCACCATAAATAAAGGGGGTGGGCCTCATGGACTCTTGTCAATATGAAAGAAATGAATTTATCAGGTAAGTTCTTACATAAATTATGTTTTCTTTCATGTAATTGGCAAGAGTTCATGAGCTAGTGACGTATGGGATAGCAATACCCAAGATGTGGAACTCCACGCAAGAGTCACTAGAGAGGGAGGGACAAAATAAAAATAGCCATTTCGCTGAAAAAAATTAATCCACAACCCAAATATAAGTTTATTCTCAATAAATAAAAAGAAAAACTTAAATCATAAGAAGAATCAAACTGAAACAGCTGCCTGAAGAACTTTCCTACCAAAAACTGCTTCCGAAGAAGCAAATACATCAAAATGGTTGCTGCTTTGCAAATCTGATCAACTGAAGCTTCATTCTAAAAAGCCCAAGAAGTGGAAACTGATCTAGTAGAATAAGCTGTAATTCTCTGAGGCGGGGCTTGACCCAACTCCAAATAAGCTTGAAGAATCAAAAGCTTTAACCACGATGCCAAAGAAACGGCAGAAGCCTTCTGACCTTTCCTGGAACCAGAAAAGATAACAAATAGACTAGAAGTCTTCCTGAAATCTTTAGTGGCTTCAGCATAATATTTCAAAGCTCTCACCACATCCAAAGAATGTAAAGATCTCTCCAAAGAATTCTTAGGATTAGGACACAAAGAAGGGACAACAATTTCTCTATTAATGTTGTTAGAATTCACAACCTTAGGTAAGAATTTAAATGAAGTCTGCAAAACTGCTTTATCCTGATGAAAAATCAGAAAAGAAGAAAGAGCAGATAATTCAGAAACTCTACTAGCAGAAGAGATGGCCAAAAGGAACAACACTTTCCAAGAAAGCAGTTTAATGTCCAAAGAATGCATAGGCTCAAATGGAGGAGCCTGTAAAGCCTTCAAAACCAAATTAAGACTCCAAGGAGGAGAGATTGATTTAATGACAGGCTTGATATGAACCAAAGCCTGTACAAAACAATAAATATCAGGAAGTTTAGCAATTTTTCTGTGGAATAAAACAGAAAGAGCAGAGATTTTTCCTTTCAAGGAACTTGCAGACAAACCTTTATCCAAACCATTCTGAAGAAACTGTAAAATTCTACGAATTCTAAAAGAATGCCAAGAGAATTTATGAGAACACCATGAAATGTAAGTCTTCCAAACTTGATAATAAATCTTTCTAGAAACAGATTTACGAGCCTGCAACATAGTATTAATCACTGAGTCAGAGAAACCTATATGACTAAGCACTAAGCATTCAATTTCCATACCTTCAAATTTAATGATTTGAGATCCTGATGGAAAAACGGACCTTGAGATAGAAGGTCTGGCCTTAATGGAAGTGGCCAAGGTTAACAACTGGACATCCAAATAAGATCTGCATACCAGGACCTATGAGACCATGCTGGAGCCACCAGCAGCACAAACAATTGCTCCATGATGATCTTGGAGATTTGGAAGAAGAACTAAAGGCGGGAAAATATAAGCAGGTTGATAATACCACAGAAGTGTCAACGCATCCACTGCCTCTGCCTGAGGATCCCTGGACCTGGACAGGTACCTGGGAAGTTTTTTGTTTAGATGAGATGCCATCAGATCTATTTCTGGAAGCCCCACATCTGAACAATTTGAGAAAACACATTTGGGTGGAGAGACCATTCTCCCGGATGTAAAGTATGACGACTGAGATAATCCGCATCTGTAGAGATCTTAGTCCAGGTTAGCCAAACAAAGAGGCCCCTAGAATTATACGATGGTGATCTAACCACCAAGTCAAAGAAAGTCGAACATTGGGATTTAAGGATATTAATTGTGATATCCTTGTATAATCCCTGCACCATTGGTTCAGCTTACAAAGCTGGAGAGGTCTCATATGAAAACGAGCAAAGGGGATCGCGTCTGATGCTGCAGTCATGAGACCTAAAACTTCCATGCACATAGCTACTGAAGGGAATGACTGAGACTAAAGGTTCCAACAGGCTGAAACCAATTTCAAACGTCTCTTGTCTGATAGAGACAAAGTCATGGACACTGAATTTATCTGGAAACCTAAAAAGGTTAGCTTTGTCTGAGGAATCAAATAACTTTTTGGTAAATTGATCCTCCAACCATGTCTTTGAAGAAACAACACTAGTTGATTTGTGTGAGATTCTGCAGAACGTAAAGACTGAGCGAGTACCAAGATATCATCCAAATAAGGAAACACTGCAATACCCCACTCTCTGATTACAGAGAGTAGGGCACCAAGAATCTTTGAAAAGATTCTTGGAGCTGTCGCTAGGCCAAAAGGAAGAGCAACAAATTGGTAATGCTTGTCTAGAAAAGAGATTCTCAGGAACTGACAGTGGTCCGGATGAATTGGAATATGAAGATATGCATCCTGTAAGTCTATTGTGGACATATAATGCCCTTGCTGAACAAAAGGCAGAATAGTCCTTATAGTCACCATCTTGAAAGTTGGTACTCTTACATATCGATTCAAAATGAATAGATTTGAATAAAACCCCAGACCCTGTTTGTGAATCAGAACTGGCATGATTACCCCTGATAACTTCAGGTCTGAAACACACTTCAGGAAAGCCTGAGCCTTTACTGGGTTCACTGAAATGCGTGAGAGCAAAAATCTTCTCACAGGCGGTCTTACTCTGAATCCTATTCTGTACCCCTGAGAGATAATACTCTGAATCCAATGATTTTGGACCGAATTGATCCAAACATCTTTGAAAATTTTTAATCTGCCCCCTACCAGCTGAGCTGGAATGAGGGCCGCACCTTCATGCGGACTTGGGGGCTGGCTTTGATCTCTTAAATGGCTTGGATTTATTCCAATTTGAGGAAGGCTTCCAATTGGAAACAGATTCCTTTGGGGAAGGATTATATTTCTGTTCCTTATGTCCAAAGGAACGAAAACGGTTAGAAGCTTTAGATTTACCCTTAGGTTTTTTATCCTGAGGTAAAAAACTCCTTTCCCCCAGTGACAGTTGAAATTATAGAATCCAACTGAGAACCAAATAATTTATTACCTTGGAAAGAAAGAGATAGCAATCTGGACTTAGAAGTCATATCAGCATTCCAAGATTTGAGCCACAAAGCTCTTCTAGCTAAAATAGCTAAAGACATATATCTAACATAAATTTTGATGATATCAAAAATGGCATCACAAATGAAATTATTAGCATGTTGAAGCAACTTAACAATGCTAGACAAATCATGACCGATACTTGTTGTGCTAAAGTTTCCAACCAAAATGTTGAAGCAGCTGCAACATCAGCCAAAGAAATTGCAGGCCTGAGAAGATGACCTGAATATAAATAAGCTTTCCTTAGATAAGATTAAAGTTTACTATCTAAAGGGTCTTTAAAAGAAGTACTGTCTTCCATAGGAATAGTAGTACGTTTAGCAAGAGTAGAAATAGCCCCATCAACTTTGGGGATCTTTTCCCAAAACTCAAATCTAACTGCTGGCAAAGGATACGATTTTTTTAAACCTTGAAGAAGGAATAAAAGTACCAGGCCTATTCTATTCCTTAGAAATCATAACAGAAATAGCATCAGGAACTGAAAAACCTCTGGAGTAACCACAGGAGGTTTATAAAGAGAATTTAAATGTTTACTAGATTTAATATCAAGAGGACTAGTTTCCTTCATGTCTAATGGAATCAACACTTCTTTTAACAAAGAATGAATATACTCAATTTTAAATAAATAAGAGGATTTGTCAGTGTCAATATCTGAGGCAGGATTTTCTGAATCAGATAGATCCTCATCAGAGAAGGATAAATCAGTATGTTGCCGGTCATTTGAAATTTCATCAACTCTATGAGAAGTTTTAAAAGAACTTTTATGTTTATTAGAAGGCAGAATGGCAGACAAAGCCTTCTGAATAGAATCAGAAATAAATTATTTGAAATTTACAGGTATATCTTGTGCATTAGATGTTGAGGGAACTGCAACAGGTAATGAACTACTACTGATGGATACATTTTCTGCATGTAAAGTTTATCATGACAACTATTACAAACCACAGCTGGAGGTATAATCTCCACAAGTTTACAACAAATGCACTTAGCTTTGGTAGAACTGTTATCAGGCAGCAGGTATCCAACAGTGAATTCTGAGACAAGATCAGATTGAGACATCTTGCAAATTTAAGAGAAAAAAACCAACATATAAAGCAAAATTATCAATGTCCTATATGGCAGTTTCAGGAATGGGAAAACAATGCAAACAGCATAGCCTTCTGACATAGAAATGGCAAGAGGCAAATAGGAATGGGGTCTTAAATAATGAAAATATTTGGCACCAAGTATGACGCACAACAAACAGAAAAATATTTTTTGGCACCAAAAACGTCCGAAAACTACACACTCGCGCCATAGATGACGCAACCTTGTGAAGGACTCGGCATCAACTAAGACGCCGGAAATGATGTGTTTGCGTCAACGAACGTAACTTCGCGCCAAAAAATCTTGCGCCAAAAATTACGCAATAAACTCTGGCATTTTGTGCCCTTGCGAGCCTAATTCTGTCCGCGAATTTAATAGACAGTCGATTTGAAAAAGAGACTATACCCCAGGTAAGAAATACATTTTCATTAAAAAAGCATTTCCCAGATATGAAACTGACAGTCTGCAAAAGGAAATATACTGAAAACTTGAATCATGGCAAATATAAGTACAATACATATATTTAGAACTTTATATAAATGCATAAAGTGCCAAACCATAGCTGAGAGTGTCTTAAGTAATGAAAACATACTTACCAAAAGACACCCATCCACATATAGCAGATAGCCAAACCAGTACTGAAACGGTTATCAGTAGAGGTAATGGAATATGAGAGTCTATCGTCGATCTAAAAAGGGAGGTAGAAGATGAATCTCTACGACCGATAACAGAGAACCTATGAAATAGATCCCCATGAGGAAAACCATTGCATTCAATAGGTGATACTCCCTTCACATCCCTCTGACTGTACTCTGAGAGGAATCGGGCTTCAAAAATACTGAGAAGCGCATATCAACGTAGAAATCTTAGCACAAACTTACTTCACCACCTCCATAGGAGGCAAAGTTTGTAAAACTGAATTGTGGGTGTGGTGAGGGGTGTAATTCTTAGGCATGGTATTATGAGTTTAAAAAAAGCCGGCATTTGCGGGCGATATGGCAGCGTTGAGCTCAATACCGCACACAAATACTAGCGCTGCTTTGAGCTGCTGTTATGTGCTCGTGCACGATTTCCCCATAGACAACAATGGGGAGAGCCGGCTAAAAAAAAGCCTAACACCTGCAATCATGGAGCGTAAAGCTCTGTAACACAGCCCCATTGAAAAACACCCTAACATAAACCCTGAGTCTAAACACCCCTAATCTGCTGCCCCCTACATTACTGTTATTAACCCCTAATCTGCTGCCCTCAAAATCGAAGCCACCTAACTACACTTATTAACCCCTAATCTGCTGCCCCCAATGTCGCCGCCATTATACTAAAGTTATTAACCCCTAAACCTAACCCTAAGTCTAACCCTAACATAACCCTAACAACCCACTAACTTTAACATAATTTAAATAATTCCAAATAAAAATTACAATTAATACCTAAATTATTCCTATTTAAAACTAAATAAATACTTAGCTGTAAAATAAAACCTAAGCTAGCTACAATATAACTAATATAGTGTATCTAGCTTATGTTCTATTTTTATTTCACAGGTAAGTATTTATTTATTTTAACTAGGTAGATTACTTATTAAATAGTTATTAACTATTTACTAACTACCTAGTGAAAATAAATACAAATTTACCTGTAAAATAAAACCTAACCTGCCTTACAGTAAAACCTAGACAGTTAGAGAAATTTGAGAAGGTGGCGCCTACGGCTATCTGCTTTCAATAATGAATAAAGGGATCAAATATACTCTAGATGTTAGTGACCTAATTGTTCTAATATGTTACCGTGTCACTTGAATAAAGTGCATAGAAGACCATGTATAACAAACTTATAACATATAATATAAAAAACTTATACCATATCATATAAATATGTATTTATTAAATTACGGAAAAGTATTCCGTTGAGCGCTGGAGAGTTCTAATGTCTAATTCAGGATAAACAACTAAATATAATAAAAATAGTGAAAGTACACCGGTGTACAACAATCAAGTATAGTGAATTGTCTTTAAAAAAGTATAATTTGACACATCTGGCTCTAAAATGAATAGCAAAAATATGCAAAAAAAAAAAGGAAAAATGAAAAAAGAAAAAATGATCTGGTTTAAAAACGAGTTCAGAATAGGGCACTTAATATCTCATTAGTAACACTTTCCAATTTTGTTTCCAAATAGTTTTTTAGATGACTATGTTGCAAACAAATATATTTAAATACAGAGTGTCCCTTTAAACTGTTTGCAGAGATTGCTTTCTTGCAATTGTGTTTATCTCCACTTGAAATCTTAAAATATAAACGTGGCTTAATATAGTCCTTTAAAACAATTCTCCCCTTGAATAGTGTGAAGGTAATCTGTGGGTATTAAGTACAAATAATCGTTGGTTTATTCTTACCCTGCTTCTCTGGACTTACTTGAATGCTGACTGCATCCCAAGACTCTTACCGGACAAGGCGGGTGTTCAAAAATAATCGATTCGTTCGTTGGTTACTTTGCTTTTCCCCTGCTCGACCGGGCTCGCCCTGATAGTGGCGGCGTCCTTGGACTCTTACCGGATGTGGCGGGTTTTCTTTCTAGCAACCAATGTTGGTATGGGAATCTTCTTTTTTCTAGTGTATACAAATACCACCTTTCGATGTTGTCTTTTCTAGAACATATTAGCTGATCTCCTAACGCCTAATGCGAGTTTTTTTACTCACAAAATAGGTGGTCTTGGGAGTGTTAACGGTCACGCTAACTGTCCAGTTAGTTCGGAGTAGTGTGCTGGAGCTAGTTCTCTTCTACGTGTTTCGGCTCTGTGGATATGGTGTGAGCCTTTGTCAAGAATACTAGTTTCCTGTTAACCCACTGTTGCCTTTTTTCAAAGGAAAAGATTTTTTGTTAAATTCAAGGTGCTTATTTTTCCAAATGGTGTTTTCGGATATAGAGCCACTCTGTTTGTCTTTTCATAGGGGTCTAATAGAACTATTAAATTATATCCATTTCATACTTTTATTGCTTTTGTGATATTCTGCCACTTTTCCAATACTTTAATGTTCAAGTTATTATTGATTTTATTGAGCCTGTGTCTAATGATAGTGAGCCAATATGTGTCAAATTAAATCCTTAAAACTACATTATTTCTAAAATTGTTTATCAAATGTCATTATTATCAAATAGAATTTATGAATCATTTTCTCATATTCTAATATTGTTACAACAATAAAGTTAGCCTAATTGATACATTCATTAGTCTTATTCTATAATTTCAATAATATATTTTAATTTCTGGTAATATAGAATAAACATTTTAATATAAAATGTTGTGCTTGTATCCATGTGTACAAATGATATGCACTTTAGTTGTTTCTAGGGGTATTGTTTCTTTAGACATTATAGAGATAGTGATAGAGATAGTGATAGTATAAGGATAAACATTAGTAATATGATGTATCAGTTACTGGGAATAGAGACGTATGTACTTAATATACAGAACTTCAAAAAGTATGATTTGTCTAGATATTAATACTACAAGAATTTATATTAAAAAAATCAAATCTAATTCACTATTAAGACCATTAGGGGAAAGAGTACCAAAATTATAGATGAATTCTGCTTCTTGTTTTAAAAGTTTCTTTTCAATATTACCTCTTCTTCCATCTTTGATTATTGTTCTAATACACCAGAATGTAAATGTCTCTAATTTACCTAGGTGTTTGTTTTTAAAATGTTTATATAAGGCTGTGTCTTCTCTCTGGTGTTATATTGCCAGTAGATGTTCTCTTATGTGGTCTCTTACGTTTCTGCTAGTTTGACCAAAATATTTCATGTTACAGTCTCATTTAATTAAATATATTACGTTGGTATCTGTACATCTTTTTTTTTACAATTTTTTTTCCTTTTTGACCTAAAATTCCTCTATTAAACATTTTCTTATTGTTGTTACTTTTTACTTCTCTTGGAGCTAATATAGACTTCACATTTTTTGCCTTTTTATAAATAAATCTAGGGTATTTGTTTAGCGTCTGGCCTAATAAGGGATCTTTCAGTAGGAGATGCCAATGTCTTTTTATTACCTTTTGAAATAGTTTATATTGTGCTGAGTATGTTGTAATAATTGGAATCTCCAAGTTAGGATTCAAATCTCCTTTGTCTTTATTTTTATTATTTTTCTTTAATAAACTATCTCTATCCACACAATATTAGAATATGAGAGAATGATTCATAAATTCTATTTGATAATAATGACATTTGTTAAACAATTTTAGAAATAATGTAGTTTTAAGGATTTAATTTGACACATATTGGCTCACTATCATTAGACACAGGCTCAATGAAATCAATAATAACTTGAACATTAAAGTATTGGAAAAGTGACAGAATATCACAAAAGCAATAAAAGTATGAAATGGATATAATTTATTAGTTCTATTTGACCCCTATGAAAAAACAGAGTGATCCGAAAACACCATTTGGAAAAATAAGCACCTTGAATTTAACAAAAAATCTTTTCCTTTGAAAAAAGGCAACAATGGGTTAACAGGAAACTGTTTATATACTTATGAGAAACAAGACTGCCTATTTTGTGAGTAAAAAAACTCACATTAGGCATTAGGAGATCAGCTAATATGTTCTAGAAAAGACAACATCGAAAGGTGGTATTTGTATACACTAGAAAAAAGAAGATTCCCATACCAAGATTGGTTGCTAGAAAGAAAACCCGCCACATCTGGTAAGAGTCCAAGGACGCCGCCACTATCAGGGTGAGCCCGGTCGAGCAGGGGAAAAGTAAAGTAACCAACGAACGGATCGATTATTTTTGAACACCCGCCTTGTCCGGTAAGAGTCTTGGGATGCAGTCAGCATTCAAGTAAGTCCAGAGAAGCAGGGTAAGAATAAACCAACAATTATTTGTACTTAATACCCACGGATTACCTTCACACTATTCAAGGGGAGAATTGTTTTAAAGGACTATATTAAGCCACATTTATATTTTAAGATTTCAAGTGGAGATAAACACAATTGCAAGAAAGCAATCTCTGCAAACAGTTTAAAGGGACACTCTGTATTTAAATATATTTATTTGCAACATAATCATCTAAAAAACTATTTGGAAACAAAATTGGAAAGTGTTACTACTGGGATATTAAGTGCCCTATTCTGAACTCATTTTTAAACCAGATCATTTTTCTTTTTTCATTTTTCCTTTTTTTTTTGTGCATATTTTTACTATTCATTTTAGAGCCAGATGTGTCAAATTATACTTTTTTAAAGACAATTCACTATAATTGATTGTTGTACACCGGTGTACTTTCACTATTTTTATTATATTTAGTTGTTTATCCTGAATTAGACATTAGAACTCTCCAGCGCTCATATAAATCCATGTTTATATGATATGGTATAAGTTTTTTATATTATATGTTATAAGTTTGTTATACATGGTCTTCTATGCACTTTATTCAAGTGATACGGTAACATATTAGAACAATTAACTGTCTAGCTTTTGTTGCTAATCTGTGAGAATTAGCAACTACTGAGGTTGGCAATACTGTTTTCCCCACACAACAGTCTGATAGACACACCTAACCCTTTTCTTTACAGTAAAACCTAACATTACATAAATTATATTAATCAAATACAATTAACTAAATTACAAAAAAAATAAACACTAAATTACACAAAATAAAAAAGAAATTATCAAATATTTAAACTAATTACTCCTAATCTAATAGCCTTATCAAAATAAAAAGCCCCTCAAAATAATAAAACCCCTAGCCTAAACTAAACTGCCAATAGCCCTTAAGATGGCCTTTTGCAGGGCATTGCCCCAAAGATATCTCTTTTACCTGGCAAATAAAAATACAAACATCCCCCCAACAGTAAAACCCACCACCCAAACAACCAACCCCCCAAATAAAATTCTATCTAAAAAACCTAAGCTACTTATTGCCCTGAAAAGGGCATTTGGATGGGCATTGCCCTTAAAAGGGCATTCAGCTCTTTTACATTGCCCAAACCCTAAGCAAAACCCACCCAATAAACCCTTAATAAACCTAACACTAACCCCTGAAGATCCACTTACAGTTTTGGAAGACCGGACATACATCCTCATCCAGCCTGCAAAGTCCTCATCCAAGCGGCAAGAAGTCCTCAACTAAGCCGCGAGAAGTCTTTATCCAAGCGCAAGAAGTCATCATCCAGTCGGGCAGAAGTCTTCATCCAGACGGCATCTTCTATCTTCATCCTTCCGTCGCGGAGCGGGTCCATCTTCAAGACATCTGGCACGGAGCATCCTCTTCATACGGTCCCAGCCGTACACTGAAGGTTCCCGTTAAGTTCTCAATAATATGTCAGTTAAAAAATGGATTTAAAAGTTCATTGGCAGATTTGTCATCAAAGGAAACATAAGGGACTGGTTTTTGAGTGTTATACCGTAGATATTAGATAGGGCATAAGTCTTTAGTAGACACGAATTGTAATGTATTGATTCCCAGAAAAATGTATCGAACTTGATTCCTATAAACGTGGTGACTTTGTAACAGTTGTAATAAGAATTCCTTGTTACATGTGTATCAAAAGATGCCTTAATATCCAAATGTGTCGTTTAGATAGTCTCTTTCCTTAGACTGTGATGTGGTGACAGTTTTATCTTATAATATTGCTCACCTTCAGATGCTGGGCTTATATTGTAGATGCTGCCAGGGTTATCTTTCTTTTCCTTTAATCAGTCGTGTTGGTCTCAATCTTTGTGATTAGCTTCACAACGGCTAACCCCTCAGGATAAATGATCCTAGGATTCCGTTCTGCTTAATCACTTGTTTAAATTTCCAAAAAAAGATTTGTGTCGTGGATTGTATTCCAAGGTCTATATGCCAAGTTCCTGCTTTGGCGTTATTTACCGGTCTTCACCGGTGTACACACTATCAGCTCCTTGTGAAATGTAAATGACCGGTAAATAACGCCAAAGCAGGAACTTGGCATATAGACCTTGGAATACAATCCACGACACAAATCTTTTTTTGGAAATTTAAACAAGTGAAGAGTTTATGGGTGTTTAGTGTACTTTGTGACAGTTTAGTTATGAGTTTTATGGTACAGCTTTGTAACGTAAAGCTCATAACTACTGACTTTAGATGGCGGTACAGATCTTGTAGTTTTAGGCTGTACCGCTCACTTTTTGGCTTGCCAGGCAAACTCGTAATACCGGCGCTGTGGAAGTCCCATTGAAAAAGGACTTTTTAAAAAGTGTGGTACTTACGTTGCGTGACGGCCAGAAAGGTGTGCGGTACAGTTATACCTACAACACCCGTAATACCAGCGGTAGTGAAAAAGAGCCATAACTATGCTTTTTCACTCATAACGCAAAACTCGTAGTCTAGCTGATTGTTTTTTATTTACAGATTATTTTAAAAAGGTGCTTCTGACCCTTTATCTACTCAATGCAGCTAGTGTCATCAAGGGGATTCCTATGAAGAACAGATCTGAAGCAGGAAGTTAAAGTGAGGGGTCAGAGTAACAATCTACCTGTCGTTGTGCGTAGCTGTTGCCTTTTGCAATGGGCTTTCAACAAACAGGTATTTCAGCTGAAATGAACGCAGCTACCTCTCATGCCATGCGCTGATCTCTTAATGCTGCAAACCCAACCCCTGCTGCAATCTGTACAGTTAGGTTCTGCAGGGGAATTATTTAATAAGTGCACTGAAAATGAAAGTTATGTGCTGCTGTCACTAAAAAGGGACAGCAAACACCTTGATATTGTTATATAATAATAGTATTGAAACAACTTTGTAATATACTTTCATTGTTTATTTTGCCCCCTTTTGTGTAATTTAGCTTTGAAAATTGAGCAATGTTTAATTCTCAGAACTTGAAATGTACCTACTGACTTATCAAGGCTAACCATGCTACATACAGTATGTATCTCTAATTGGGTGTATCAGATAACAACCGTAAAACAATGCATTTTTTAATAACTTTTTGGCAGTGGCTAGCCGTGTTGTCTGTGGACTAAAGCCCAGATTGGCTCCTCCAAATAAGGCAAATGTTGGGTGTATTTTAGCTATTGAAAAATAATTGCAGTAAAAAAATGATATTTATTTGTTTTTAGAACATTGTCTTGACTGGTATGTTATTCTACTGTCCCTTTAAAGACACTGTAGGAAGAAGTGCATCTGTAAACCTTGCCACTCTCTTCAGCAAATGTGTGCCTTGCATTTTACTTAAAGGGATAGTAAACACCAAAAATGTTATTGTTTAAAAAGATAGATAATCCCTTTATTTACCATTCCCCAGTTTTGCATAACCAACACTGTTATAGAAATATACTTTTTACCTCTGTAATTACCTTGTATCTAAGCCTCTGCAGACTGCCTCCTTATCTCAGATCTTTTGACAGACTTGCATTTCAGGCAATTAGTGCTGATTCCTAAATAACTCCACGTGCATGAGCTATTATTTATATAATACACATGAACTAATACCCTCTAGCTGTGAAAAAACTCTCAAATGCATTCAGATAAGAGAAGGACTTCAAGGACTTAGAAATTAGCATATGAGCCTACGTAGGTTTTGCATTCAACTAAGAATACCAAGAGAACAAAGCAAATTTGATGATAAAAGTAAATTAGAAAGTTGTTTAAAATGACATGCCCTATCCAAATCATGAAAGCTTTATTTTGACTTTACTGTCCCTTTACGGGTAAATTTACAGGAGGGGACAATTGCCCCCTTTGCTCCCCCTCCAGACGCCCATGATTGAACAGTGGAAAAAGCATGCATTGAAAGACATTAAGCAGTCATTATCAATAATAAAGATGTCATGTTGATGTCCTGTTTTACTTTTACTTTGGCACTATGGCATCTATTTATCAAGCCGTCAACTGCAAATATGCTGGAATTCCGTAGCGTATTTGTGGCGAGCCTGATTCTCCTTAGTTATCAAACCCTACAGACCGGCAAAAGTAGAAATTTATGATGTAACATACGATCCGCCAGACTCAGTCCGACACAGATCGATGCTTACGTTATTACAGATGTTCCAAATGCAAGTTAGGCACAATCTGACTACTTTTGCTAGTTATCAAATTTCTACCAGGTACGCTCGCCACTATTCCTGTCCAGCGTACCTGGTTTTCAATCTGCCGCCCTGGAGGCGCGGATGCCATTGGAATCAATGGGAGTCTGAAAGCAGCGAGAGCTTATGTTAGCTGCTGCCCGATATCCCATTGATTCCTATGGGAACGTTTACACCTAACACCTTAACATGTACCCCGAGTCTAAACACCCCTAATCTGCCCCCCCTACACCGCCGCCACCTACATTATATTTATTAACCCCTAATCTGCCGTCCCTACTCCGCCGCCACCTAAATAAAAGTTATTAACCCCTATCCCGCCGCTCTCTGACCCCGCCGCAACTAAATAAACTTATTAACCCCTATCCTGCCGTTCTCCGATCCCGCCGCAACTAAATAAACTTATTAACCCCTAAACCGCCGCTCCCGGACCCCGCCACCACCTACATTATACTTATTAACTGTGAAAAAGTTATGGAGATTAGGCGCTTAATCTGCAAAAGGGATAAAGGTGTGTATGGAAGTCGTTAGCTAAATATGTAGAAAAAACTGGACCTTGGACCTTGTTTTATACTTATTAACCCCTAATCTGCTGCCCCTACACTGCCACCACCACCACATTATACTTATCAACCCCTAATCTGCCACCCCCTACACCGCCGCCACTATATTAAATTTATTAACCCCTAAACCTAAGTCTAACCCTAACACCCACTAACTTAAATATAATTTAAATAAATCTAAATAAATATTCCTATCATTAAATAAATTATTCCTATTTAAAACTAAATACTTACCTATAAAATAAACCCTAAGATAGCTACAATATAACTAATAGTTACATTGTAGCTATCTTAGGGTTTATTTTTATTTTACAGGCAACTTTGTATTTATTTTAACTAGGTACAATAGTTATTAAATAGTTATTAACTATTTAATAACTTCCTAGTTAAAATAAATACAAATATACCTGTAAAATAAAACCTAACCTAAGTTACATTACACCTAACACTACACTATAATTAAATGAATTCCCTAAAATAAATACAATTAAATAAAATTATCTAAAGTACAAAAACCCCCCCACTAAATTACAGAAAATAAAAAACAAATTACAAGATTTTTAAACTAATTACACCTAATCTAATCCCCCTAACAAAATAAAAAAGCCCCTCCAAAATAAAAAAAAGCCCTACCCTACACTAAATTGCAAATAGCCCTTAAAAGGGCCTTTGCGGGGCATTGCCCCAAAGTAATCGGCTCTTTTACCTGTAAAAATAATTTGCAACCCCCCCAACATTAAAACCCACCACCCACACAACCCACACAACCAACCCTACCCACCAATCCCCCCTTAAAAAAACCTAACACTAACCCCTTGAAGAACACCCTACCTTGAGAAGTCTTCACCCAACCAGGCCGAAGTCCTCAATGAAGCCGGCAGAAGTGGTCCTCCAGATGGGCAGAAGTGGTCCTCCAGACAGGCAGAAGTGGTCCTCCAGATGGGCAGAAGTCTTCATACAGACTGCTTCTTCTATCTTCATCCATCCGGTGCGGAGCGGCTCCATCTTCAAGACATTTGACGCAGAGCATCCTCTTCTGACGACGTCTTCTTCAACAATGACGGTTCCTTTAAGTGACGTCATCCAAGATGGCGTCCCTTCAATTTCCGATTGGCTGATAGAATCCTATCAGCCAATCGGAATTAAGGTAGGAAAAATCCTATTGGCTGATGCAATCAGCCAATAGGATTGAAGTTCAATCCTTTTGGCTGATCCTATCAGCCAATAGGATTGAGCTTGCATTCTATTGGCTGATTGGAAAAGCCAATAGAATGCGAGCTCAATCCTATTGGCTGATTGCATCAGCCAATAGGATTTTTCCTACCTTAATTCCGATTGGCTGATCCTGAATCCTATCAGCCAATCGAAATTGAAGGGACACCATCTTGGATGACGTCACTTAAAGGAACCATCATTGTTGAAGAAGACTCCGGATGAAGAGGATGCTCTGCGTCGGATGTCTTGAAGATGGAGCCGCTCCACGCCGGATGGATGAAGATAGAAGATGCCGTCTGGATGAAGACTTCTGCCCGTCTGGAGGACCACTTCTGCCTGTCTGGAGGACCACTTCTACCCATCTGGAGGACCACTTCTGCCGGCTTCGTTGAGGACTTCGGCCCGGTTGGGTGAATACTTCTCAAGGTAGGGTGATCTTCAAAGGGTTAGTGTTTTTTTAAGGGGGGATTGGGTGGGTTTTAGAGTAGGGTTGGTTGCGTGGGTGGTGGGTTTTAATGTTGGGGGGTTGTAATTTATTTTTACAGGTAAAAGAGCTGATTACTTTGGGACAATGCCCAGCAAAAGGCCCCTTTAAGGTCTATTTGTAATTTATTGTAGGGTAGGGCTTTTTTTTTATTTTGGGGGGCTTTTTTATTTTGTTAAAGGGATTAGATTAGGTGTAATTAGTTTAAAAATCTTGTAATTTGTTTTTTATTTTCTGTAATTTAGTGGGGGGGGGGTTGTACTTCAGATAATTTTATTTAATTTTTTTAATTGTATTGAGTTTAGGGAATTTATTTAATTATAGTGTAGTGTTATGTGTAATTGTAACTTAGGTTAGGTTTTATTTTACTGGTATAGTTGTATTTATTTTAACTAGGAAGTTATTAAATAGTTAATAACTATTTAATAACTATTTTACCTAGTTTAAATAAATACAAAGTTGCCTGTAAAATAAAAATAAATCCTAAGATAGCTACAATGTAACTATTAGTTATATTGTAGCTATCTTAGGTTTTATTTTACAGGTAAGTATTTAGTTTTAAATAGGAATAATTTATTTAATGATAGTAATATTTATTTAGATTTATTTAAATTATATTTAAGTTAGGGGTTATTAGGGTTAGATTTAGGGTTAGGGGTTAATAAATGTAGGTAGGTGGCGGCGGTGTAGGGGGGGGCAGATTAGGGGTTAATAAATATAATGTAGGTTGCGGCGGTGTAGGGGGCGGCAGATTAGGGCTTAATAAGTATAATGTAGGTGGCGGCGGTGTAGGGGGGGCAGATTAGTAGTTAATAAATATAATGTAGGTGGCGGCGGTGTAGGGGGCGGCAGATTAGGGCTTAATAAGTATAATGTAGGTGGCGGCGGTGTAGGGGGGGCAGATTAGGGGTTAATAAATATAATGTAGGTGGCGGCGGTGTAGGGGGCGGCAGATTAGGGGGTTAATAAGTATAATGTAGGTGGCGGTGGGCTACGTGAGCGGCGGTTTAGGGGTTAAACACTGTATTTAGTTGCGGCGGGGTCCATTAGCGGCGGTTTAGGGGTTAAACACTTTATTTAGTTGCGGCGGGGTCCGTGAGCGGCGGTTTAGGGGTTAATACATTTATTAGAGTTGCGGCGGGGTCCGGGAGCGGCGGTATAGGGGGTAAAACAGTATAGTATAGTGTGGGTGTTTAGTGACAGGGTACCAAGAAAGCTGTAAAAAAGCCGAAGAGCCGCGAGATCGATGACAACAGTCCGCTGCTCATCACACCGTACTTGGTGCGCAGCTTTTTGACAGCTTTTTTGATAATTTTGGAGAACGTATTCAGGTCCGCCGCAGCGATGTTAGACGAGCGTATTGGTGCCGTTGAATGCAAGTAAGTTGACGGCTTGATAAATAGATGCCTATATCTTTTGCTTATTTTAATCTCTGGGCCTTTATTTCTCTATTTATTCTTTATCTACATTGACCAGAACCTTAAAATGTTAAAAAAAACAAAAATACAAGCTGGCTGGCTGGCAACCCTATCCCTGGCTTGACTTTTCCATTTTTATACCTTATTCACTGCCATATGGTCATAATACCGCAGATCTGACCCACAGTTATAGGCAGGAATGTGCACAGGTGCTGTGGTCTCAGCTTCTGTCACAGTAGAACCATATTTCATTTCCTTTAGATATCTGAGATTAAACATTTTCTACCGTCTGGTGCTGAACCTGCTTATTACACACTTCAATCCAGGGCATTTTCTCAAAATCAATTTGAATGACACATAAAACATTAGAGGTTACAAGTCAAACAGGAAGTTTGTGGAATGTCTTGTTTTCTTTTTAGTAATAAGCAGAAGAAAATGATAAAATACTAGATTCATAATAAATGTAAAGACAACATATACGGGTAGCTTGTCATTTTGTTATATATATATATTTGTACCATAACAAATACATATAAAATAAATTAAATACAATTGCATGCATTGTTTTATATATTCCCTTTTTGTTCCTCTCTGTTTTAAGTTCTATATATTTTCTGTGTAAAAGATAAAGTTTAAAAAGTAAAAGTAAACATGTTGTATTAATCTTCTGACCTCTAGTGGTCATTTGTAAGAAATGCATTAATTGTAGCTACTGGTACATTTATGTTTGGGAAACACAATTATTTATCAAAGAAGAGTTAAATATTAGTAAAATATATCATTTAAAACATGTTTATATCAAAAGATGATCTAAATCTAGGAATGATGATCAAAAGAACAACCCACAAATTTTTATTTCATGATTTATACAGAGCACACACATTTATATAACTTTCCAATGTGCTTATTTTATCTAATTTGGTTCATTCTCTTGGTATCCTTTGTTAAAAAGCATACCTAGATAGGCTCAGGAGCTGGGAGCTAACTACTAATTGGTGGCTGCATATATATGCCTCTTGTGATTGGCTTACCAATGTGCTCAGCTAGTTCCCAGTAGTGCATTGCTTCAAGAAATGATTCTCAGAGAATGAAGCACAATTGATAATAGAAGTACATTGGAAGGTTGTTTACATAGGTATGCTCTATCTGAACCATAAAATAAGATGTTTGGGTTTAATGTCCCTTTAAGAATGATCACCAGTCCTTCTATTTCCTTGGTGGATTTATATAAAGCCACTTTTACCTTGAAAACAGGGTGTCACGTTAAGGGGCATATACTGCATTTTCATATGGGAATGAGATACATACATTACAAAAGTGCACAATGAAAATCGTAATTTAAAAATCATACAAAACAAATAATTGAACAATTCACACATAAATACAAAGGAAAAAATTGTGTTGTTAAGGGGCATTAAATCGTAATTTTATCAGCCAATAGAATGAGAGCTCAATCCTATTGTCTGATTGGATCATCAGGGGTTAGGGTTTTTTTGGGTGTTTTTTTTTTTGAGGTTAGGGTTTTGGGCAATGTAAAAGAGCTAAATGCCCTTTTAAGGACAATGCCCATCCAAATGCCCTTTTCAGGGCAATATTTAGCTTAGGTTTATTTAGATAGGTTTTTATTTGGGGGGTTTGGTTGGGTGGGTGTTGGGGGGTGTTTGTATTTTTTATTACAGGTAAAATAGCTGATCTTTCTTATTTTGGGGGGCTTTTTTATTTTGATAGGTCTATTAGATTAGGAGTAATTCATTTTTATTTATGATAACTTCGTTATATTGTAGCTAGCTTAGTTTTTTTTTTTTTTTTTACAGGTAAGTTTGTATTTAGTTTTAAATAGGAATTATTTAGTTAATTGTAAGGTTTATTTAGATTTATTTTAATTATATTTAAGTTAGAGGGTGTTAGGCTTAGAGTTACGTTAGGGTTAGGGTTATATTTAGGGTTACGTTAGGGTTAGGATTAGGGGTTAATATATTTATGTAGAGTTAGTGATGTGGGAGGTCAGAGGTTTAGGGGTTAATAGGTTTATTATAGTGGTGACGATGTTGGGGAGCGGTGGAATAGGGGGTTAATTAAAAAAATCATTGCAGCGATGTCTGGAGTGGCATATTAGGGGTTAATAATTTTATTTTAGTATTTGCAATGCGGGAGGGCCTCGGTTTAAGGGTTAATAGGTAGGTTTAGTGGTGTTAGTGTACTTTTTAACACTTTAGTTATGAGTTTTACGGTGCAGCTTTGTAACGTAAAACTCATAACTACTGACTTTAGATGGCGGTGCGGATCTTGTCAGTGAAGGGTGTACCAATTGCTTTTTGGCCTCCCAGGCAAACTCGTAATACCGGCGCTATGGGAGTCCCATTGAAAAAGGACTTTTTTTAAAGTGCGGTACTGACGTTACGTGACAGCCAAAAAGGTTGCGGTACACCTATACCTACAAGACTTGTAATAGCAGCGTTAGGGGAAAAGCACCGTTATGAAGCATTAGGCTGCTTTTTCACTAATAATGCAAAACTCGTAATCTAGCTGAATATGATTTAAATGTATACAATGTACAGTGAAACAAGACAGTGACAGTGCAGTAAGTGCACAGTTTTGTAGCATTGTAAGCAATAAACTGATACATAGTGATATTACAGTCACATATTCCTCATATAAGAACACATGTTCATTGCATAAATACAATTACAATGTATAGCACTTAGCAAAAGTGATTGAACAAAAACAAATTTCTGTAAGTGTTAGGTCTTTTTTGTGTTTTTTCTTTTGTTGATTTCTATTTTCTATTCAGTTTAAAGATTACTAAAGTGCTACTGATCAGCTAAAGCACAGCCTGATTAATTTAGAAAAAGAAAACTGAAAATTGTGCTAAATAATAGATATGTTAAATAGTGATCAAGATGACTGTATACAGAATATATCTGAAAGTGCCTGCAACTCTTCTGCCATGCACAATTTTCTCCTTATAATAAAAGAGAGACCCTTTTTTCTAAAAGCAAAATATGAAATTAGTGATACATATGATCAGAGCTTTTGGTGGTGTGTGCAAGCAACCATGAAAATCTAACAAGGTTTTTAGGTTAGGTTTTTCTTGGGCAACTGCAGAATCACATCGGAATTCATACAAGACACTTCATTTGAAAAAAAACAGTTTTTTTTTTTTGTTTCTTTTTTTAAATGAGGGGTTTAATGACACTATAGTCATCTGTGGCCGGACTGTTAGCCGACGGACATTTGTCCGACAGACATTTGGCAGACAGACATTTGGCTGATGGATAATAATCCAACACACAAGTGGCTGTCAGATAACAGTCCGGCCACGAGATAGGTAGATAGATAGATTTGATAGATAGATAGATAGATAGATAGATAGATAGATAGATTAGATAGATAAATAGATGCAATAGATAGATAGGTAAATTTGATAGATGGATTCAATAGATAGATATATAAATAGATAGATTTGATAGATAGATAATTTCATAGACAGAGAATTACAAGACGTGGTTAGGTTCCCAGAGGTGGTTGTGGCGCCCAAGGCTCTGATTAGAACAAAACACTCCGGAGCGTATCTGCCCGAGGCTGAACTCGGAACATGCTTCGGCATTCTGTCCATCGGCGAAATGTCCGTCTGCATTTTGTCAGAGCACCATAGTCATCATGTGATCACCCTGTCTATTCCAAATGGTTGAAGGGTTCCATAACCGCTATGGATTGTCAATAGAGAAGACAAAAGTTATAAAATAGAGAATATGAAAGGATAAAGGAAACATAAAACATTACCTGAGTGACATCAGTTACAGATGAAAAGCAATTTGAATTCAGTCATCTAAAAGAGAAATGCATATATGAGAAAAGCAAAGAGAGAGAGAAAGTAAGATATATATCCTCATCTTCCAATATGACCTTATGTACTTTTCAGGCATAAAAAGAAAATGTATGCTTACCTAATAAATGTATTTCTTTTTTGACACAATGAGTCCACGGATCATCTTAATTACTAATGGGATATTCATCTCCTGGTCAGCAGGAGGAGGCAAAGAGCACCACAGCAGAGCTGTTAAATAGCTCCTCCCTTCCCTCCCACTCCAGTCATTCGACCGAAGTTAAGAAGAGAAAGGAAAAGCCAAGGTGCAGAGGTGTCTGAAGTTTATAATAACCAAAAACCTGTCTACAAGAACAGGGCGGGCCGTGGACTTGTGTCAAAAAAGAAATAAAGTGTCAAATTTGTAAAATTTTGAAAAAGTGTGAAGAGAGGACCAAGTTGCAGCCCTGCAAATCTGTTCCACCGAAGCTTCATTTTTGAATGCCCATGAGGAAGCAACAGCCCTCGTAGAATGAGCCGTAACCCTCTCGGGAGGTTGCTGTCCAGCAGTCTCATAAGCAAAACGTATGATACTCTTCAGCCAAAAAGAAAGAGAATTAGCCGTAGCTCTCTGTCCCTTACGTTTTCCTGAGAAAATCACAAACAAAGAAGAAGACTGATGAAAGTCCTTAGTCACTTGTAGGTAAAACTTTAAAGCACGGACCACGTCTAAATTGTGTAGAAGTCGTTCCTTCTGAGAAGAAGGATTAGGACACAAAGAAGGAACAACAATCTCCTGATTAATGTTCCGAACAGAAACAACCTTAGGAAGAAATCCCAATTTAGTACGTAAAACTACCTTATCTGAATGGAAAATAAGGTAAGGAGATTCAAACTGTAATGCCGAGAGCTCTGACACTCTACGAGCTGAAGAAATAGCAACAAGAAATAAAACTTTCCAAGATAACAACTTAATATCTAAGGAATGCATAGGCTCAAACGGAGCCCCTTGAAGAACTTTGAGAACTAAATTAAGACTCCATGGAGGAGTAACTGGTTTGAACACAGGCCTGATCCTAACCAATGCCTGACAAAATGATTGTACATCTGGTACATCCGCCAGACGTTTGTGTAACAAAAAAGATAAGGCTGAGATTTGACCCTTTAGGGAACTCGCCGATAAACCCTTCTCCAAACCTTCTTGGAGAAAGACAAAATCCAAGGAATCCTAACTCTACTCCATGAGTAGCCCTTGGATTCACACCAATAAAGGTATTTACACCAAATCTTATGGTAAATCTTTCTAGTTACAGGTTTACGAGCCTGAATCATGGTCTCTATGACAGAATCAGAAAACCCCCGCTTATATAAAATTAAGCGTTCAATCTCCAAGCAGTCAGCTTCAGAGAAACCAGATTTGGGTGAAGAAAGGGCCCCTGGATCAGAAGGTCCTTCCTCAACAGGAGTCTCCAAGGTGGCAGAGATGCCATCTCCACCAAATCCACAAACAAAATCCTGCAAGGACAGGCCGGTGCTATGAGAATCACCGAAGCTCTCTCCTGTTTGATTCGAGCAATTACCCAAGGAAGAAGAGCAAATGGAGGAAAAAGATAAGCTAGACTGAAGGACCAAGAGACCACCAAAGCATCTATCAGTGCCGCCCGGGGGTCCCTGGACCTCAACCCATAACTCGGGAGCTTGGCATTCTGACGAGATGCCATGAGATCCAACTCCGGCTGACCCCACTTGAGAACCAAGTTGGAGAACACTTCCGGATGGAGTTCCAACTCCCCCGGATGAAATGACTGCCTGCTCAGGAAGTCCGTCTCCCAGTTGTCCACCCCTGGGATGTGGATCCCCGACAGACAGCAAGATTGGGCCTCTGCCCACTGAATTATCTTGGATACCTCCATTGCTAAGGAACTCCTCGTTCCTCCTTGATGATTGATGTAAGCCACTGAAGTTATGTTGTCCGACTGGAACCTGATAAACTGGAACGTGGCTAACTGAGGCCAGGCCAGAAGAGCATTGTAGATCGCTCTCAGTTCCAGAATGTTTATGGGGAGAGCAGACTCTGAGTGTGTCCAAACTCCCTGAGTCCTTAGGGATCCCCAGACTGCTCCCCACCCCAGAAGGCTGGCATCTGTGGTCACAATCACCCAAGATGGTCTGTGAAAGCAGGTCCCCTGGGAGAGATGATCCGGAGACAACCACCATTGAAGAAAATCCCTTGTCTCCTGCTCCAGAATTATTCGAGGAGACAAGTCTGCAAAATCTCCATTCCATTGCCTGAGCATGTTTAACTGCAGAGGTCTGAGATGGAAACGAGCAAACGGGATGATGTGCATCGCCGCCACTATCAGCCTGATTAACTCCATGCACTGAGTCACAGACGGCCGAGGAGTGGACTGAAGAACTAGACAAGTATGAATAATCTTTGATTTCCTGACTTCTGTCAGAAAAATCCTCATGGATAAGGAGTCTATTATGGTTCCCAAGAAAGTGACTCTTGTGACTGGAACTAGGGAACTCTTTCTCAGGAAAGATAACACTAAGTTGGTGTGGGATCTTGCTTGATGAAAAGATGGCGCCTGGACTAGAATGTTGTCCAGATAAGGTGCCACCCCAATGCCCCGTGACCGAAGTACTGCCAACAGAGACCCCAGAACCTTTGTGAAAATTCTGGGAGCGGTGGCCAGGTCGAAAGGAAGAGCCATGAACTGGAAGTGTTTGTCCTGGAAGGCAAATCTTAGGAACCTGTGATGATCCCTGTGAATAGGGACATGTAGATACGCGTCCTTAAATCCACAGTTGTCATGAATTGACCCTCCTGGATTAAAGGAAGAATGGAACGCATAGTTTCCATCTTGAATGATGGAACCCTGAGAAATTTGTTTAGACCCTTTAGATCTAAAATTGGTCTGAAGGTTCCCTCCTTTTTGGGAACCACGAACAGATTGGAGGTCTAATACACAATGTAAGAACGCCTCTCTTTTTATCTGGTCTGCAGATAATCTCGAAAGAAGAAACCTGCCTCTGGGAGGAAAACTTTTGAACTCCAATTTGTATCCCTGAGACACTATTTTTATTCCCATGGATCCTGAACGTCCCAAAACCAAGCCTGAACCAAGAAAGAAAGTCTGCCCCCTACCAGATCTGGACCCAGATCGGGGGCATGCCCTTCATGCTGTTTTGGATTCAATAGCAGGCTTCTTGGATTGTTTACCCTTGTTCCAAGACTGGTTGGGTCTCCATGTAGGCTTAGATTGCTCCTGCTTAAAGGAGGAAGAGGAAGAATTTCCCTTGAAATTTCGAAAGGAACGAAAATTACTCTGTTGTCCCTTTTGTTTGTTTCTCTTATCCTGAGGAAGGAGCTGACCCTTACCTCCCGTAATATCAGAGATAATTTCCGTCAGGCCAGGTCCAAACAAGGGCTTCCCCTTGTAAGGAATCGCTAGAAGCTTAGACTTGGATGATACGTCAGCAGACCAAGGTTTTAAACATAAGGCTCTGCGGGCTAGGACAGAGAAACCCAAACTTTTAGCTGCCAATTTAATAATCTGAAGGGAAGTGTCCGTAATAAAAGCATTAGCTAACTTCAGAGTTTTTATCCTATCTTGGATCTCCTCCAAAGAAGTCTCAGTCCTGAGAGACTCGGACAAAGCATCAAACCAATAAGCTGCAGCACTAGTGACTGTAGCAATGCACGCCGTAGGCTGTAATTGCAGGTCCTGGTGAATGTAAAGCTTTTTAAGTAAACCTTCTAACTTCTTGTCCATAGGGTCTTTGAAAGCACAACTATCCTCTATGGGAATAGTAGTTCTCTTGGCTAAGGTGGAAATAGCTCCTTCCACCTTAGGAACTGTTTGCCAAGCCTCCTTGAAAGAGTCAGCTATGGGAAACATCTTCTTAAAAATAGGGGAGGGAGAAAAGGAAATGCCTGGTCTCTCCCACTCCTTAGTAATGATCTCCGAAGCTCGCTTTGGAACCGGAAATACATCTGAGTAAGAAGGAACTTCAAAATATCTGTTTAAATTACTAGACTTCACAGGGGCAACCACAACCGTGGAATCACAGTCATCTAAAGTAACCAAAACCTCCCTGAGTAGCAGACGGAGGTGTTCTAACGTAAACCTAAAGGTTACAACCTCTGAGTCAATCAGAGGCAATGAACCTTCTGAATCTGAGATTTCACCCTCAGATGAAACAACAGTACCCTCCTCTTCACGACCTTGGGAGGGTACCTCTGAAACTGCAACAATTGCATCAGAATCTACTGAATGTCTGGATTTCCTCTTATGTTTCCCTGCAACAGTGGGAAATCAGACAATGCATCAGAAATTGTAGAAGACGTGAGAGAAGCAATGTCCTTTAAAGTAACTCCAGCAGGAGATATAGCAGAAGTGCAGGGCACTGCTTGTGCGGGCAGTAAATTTTGGGATGCTTCGGGAGAAAGCTGCGGCATATATTGACCATCATCATTAGATTCTTGGACAATGGCTGCCTTAGAAGAAATTGGCTCTGAAATTTTTTTTTCCCTATAACTTAAAGTCCTTTGAATACATGAAGGACAGAAAGGGCTTGGTGGTTCCACACTGGCGTCAAAACATAAAGCGCAGGTGACATCTTGCAAGTCCCCCTGGTCCATGGTTGTTCAAAATTTGACAAATAACAACTAAAAACTTTAAAAAGTATTTGTAAATATCAAATATAAAAAAAACATTACTGTCTCTTTAAATAATAAACGTTTTTTCTACTTTTTTGTTTTTTTATTCTACTGCAGATTCACGTTAAATGCAAAACACAACCTTCTGCACCTCAGCGCTCAGCTGAAGTGCTCCTACCTGACCCTTAGACTTTTCTCAGACGATCCTTCTTAGAATCAATAACGATGCGCTGACAGGAGAAAGGAACACCGACCCTGCACTAGCAGCGCATAATAACTTAAACATTCGACTCTAGCCCAGCTCTGATTAGCTTCTTGATGTTGCACTATAACACAGCTCCCTAACTGAAGCGCTATGAAATGTGCGTGAACCCCGGAAGCCCCGCCCATCGTGGGCGTAACCTACATAAAAGTAAAGACACGAATGAAGTAAAACTCACAAAAGTGAAAAACCACCAGAGCCATCAAAAAAATTTTTAAAACAGCATAACTCCAGCCCCAGTGCCTGCTCAATAATTACTGCCCAATTACTTTCCCTTCAGGAAAGATTTAAATGGTCCCACATAAAGAGCTACTATCCCTATAGAGCCCCTTATGAATAAAGTGTGCTAACTATTTATCTGAGTCTCCTTGTGCCCCAGAAAAAAACATAGCACTTACCTTGACTTTTACCTGGCAGTAAGGCAGCTCTCAGGCTTGAGAGGTCCTCTCCCTCACATCGTCCTGAGGAAAACAAAATGCTGAGTCACTGAATACCTCAGACTTAAGGAGATAGGGCAGCAAGAAATATGGGAGGCACAGTGAGAATTATGTCCCACAAGTTCCCATTGCCCTAAAGCCACCAAGCCTCTACTGAAGAGACTGATATGGACTACGGCTACACCCCAGGACAAAGTAGCACAATCTTGCACTACTTTAAAAATAATAAACTCTTGATTGAAAAATATTATACTAACACCTGACTTTACCTCTTCCTATCACTAACGTAGGCAAAGAGAATGACTGGAGTGGGAGGGAAGGGAGGAGCTATTTAACAGCTCTGCTGTGGTGCTCTTTGCCTCCTCCTGCTGACCAGGAGGTGAACATCCCATTAGTAATTAAAAAAGAAACATGTTCAGTTTGGCTAAATGAAGAGCATAGACTATATTTTAACCATGTTTCTCATTCTGTTTCAGGATATTAATGAATGTATTCTTGAAAACTATGCAGAGTGTTCAAATCCAAGATTATTTTACATCATACCATATTTTTGTGGTCAGCATCCTAAATGCAGGTGAATATATACGTTTATGATTATGTATAATTCATAAAGCGTAGAATGTATTTATTTGTATGAATAAATATGAAATTTAAAATGTTAAAAATGTTTATTGGCATTAATAACCATAAAGAAAATCAGATAGATTTTAATTCAGTGATAAATTCTTTAATATTAAAAATATTAAATAAGTATAATTTCTTAATTTTTTTTCTTTTTTGTGTGTACCCTTTGACCTTAATAACATTTGCTGTTATCAGAATTTTGCTTTAATTCTCATATATTAATAATATTTTATTTTAACATTCCCTAAAGAAAATTTTATAGAATGTGACTTCTGTCAATACATGAATCCAGTTTGTAGCACTACACAAACAAATGATGCAAACTTCATACCACTATGTTTGCAGAAGGTATCTGCATCACATGCCAAAGAAATGGAAACTGCCCTTGTAAAATGAGCCTTTAGACCAGGGGTATCAAAACTTACTGTATCCAGTGGCCACTGGCTAAGTGTTCTTCTCCCATGGGGGCCATTTGAACAGAGCGAGTGATTTGGAACTAGATATACTAGAAACTGGAAGTGACATTACCCAAGTAGTAGTGCATGGTAGGATCTGCAGTCCACAATAGACATACACAATGTATATTTATCTTGTGAATACCATGATCATTCTGGAACTGAATAAAAAGTGACATTTATCCAAGCAGTGCATAATGGGAGTTTACACTGAACAATGCATGTTTGTCTGTATATTTATCTTGTGAATGCCTATATGGAACATCAACTTGTTACACCTCTTAAAACTTAAGAATATTGATGGGGCCACATTTATAGTTACCTAATAAACAAGGAAGGGCCAGAATAAACTATTTTAAGGGCCGCAAATGGTCCCAGGGCCAGTACTTTGAGACCACTGCTTTAGACTAAGAGGGTTAGACAACTTCTTTAACTGACATGCGGAAATGCTTCAACAAATAATGCATTAAGAAACTAGTTTTGGCTGGCTTATAACCTTTATGATATCCATGAGAAATGACAAGAATTTCTGTCACTCTGATTCAATTTATTTAAATTGTTGATAGCAGACCACATCTAATATGAAAAGCAATTTCTTATTCAGCACATTCTTATCAAGACAAAATGAGGAAACTCTAATATCCAAATTAGCATAAAACAAAAAAACACATTTGGTAAAATTCAGAGACTTGTGGAAGAACCACTTTTTTCCTGAATAAAATATTAAGAGCAGGAACATAGTACTTGTAGCTCTACTACGTACTCAAGCGAGATAATAGTAAAGAGAAAAAGTATCTTCAATATAAGATGTCATAGGGCTACTGCCTGCAAGGGTTCAAAGGAAAAGGTTTATAACTGTGATCTGATGCAATCATATCCTATATTGGCATTACCATGACTGAGTCAGAAGGTGAAAAATTGATTGGTAGAGACTCTAGTCGCCTGGAAAGACCATTAGGCAACTTAGTTAGTCTGCCTGACAATTGCATCTTTTTAAAGTATAAAGTGTTGTGATGTCAACTGTTTGGATTCTAAATTATATAACAACTTTAAGCAGTTCCCTGATATCCGATACTGTAGCAATGTTGTCTTTTATAGATGTATTCTGAAGATCCAGGCAAACTGCTATGAGCTCCAATACAATTTTCAAGTTCTCACATATCACTCCTGATTCTAAGGTGCTAGAGAGTCTGGCCAAGTGATCCCATTGAGGGTCTTTCAAAGGTTTGACTTGATCCAGATTTAACCATATTGCCCATTAAACTAATGCTTGCTTTGCTCATTTTGGAACTCACATGTGAGTCAAAAGACTCAGTAAGGGGTGTTAAACATCAAGAGATCAGAGAAGACAACAGATCTTCTATCTTGCCATCATATCATTGGTATCACTAAGCTTTGATTCAAAATGATGTGCTAAACTAGTCAAAGCATGAGAACATATTGAGGTTTGAAAAAAACAAATCAATACACTTCTAAAAGGATAAACATTTTTGACTGGAAATAAGATTCCTTTTTCCAGATTGAACATCCAGCCATGTTTAGTAAAAGAAAACCATGATAAAATCTCTGTTTGAAAGAGTTTTAGATGGAGTATCAATGAAAATATAATCCAGAAAAATTAACTCTTGGATACATTAAAGGTATATGAAACACAAAAAGTTTTCTTTCATGATTCAGATAAGACATGCAATTTTAAACACAATTCTAATTAACTTCTATTATGAAATTTCCTTTGTTCTCTTATTATCTTTTGTTGAAAAGCAGGGGCATAAGCTCAGGAGTGCGCACATGTCCGGAGCACTATATGGCAGCAGTTTTGCAAGAATGGTATCCATTTGCAAGAGCACTAGATGGCAGCATTATTTCTTGCCATGTAGTGCTGCAGATATTTACTTAGCATATCTCTTACACAATAATTACCATTGGAACCACGAAAATTTAATAATAGAAATAAATCTGAAATTGTATGCTCTGTCTGAATTTCCCAAACCTCAAAATGCCTATAAATACACCCCTCACCACACCCACAATTCAGTTTAACGAATAGCCAAGTAGTGGGGTGAAAAAGAAAGGAGTAAAAAGCATCAACAAAGGAATTTGGAAATAATTGTGCTTTATACAAAAAAAATCATAACCACCATAAAAAGGGTGGGCCTCATGGACTCTTGCCAAAATGAAAGAAATTAATTTATCACGTAAGTTCTTACATAAATTATGTTTTCTTTCATGAGCTAGTGACGTATGGGATAGCAATACCCAAGAAGTGGAACTCCACGCAAGAGTCACTAGAGAGGGAGGGACAAAATAAAAATAGCCATTTCGCTGAAAAAAATGAATCCACAACCCAAATATAAGTTTATTCTCATAAACGAAAGGAAAAACTCAAATCATGAGCAGAAGAATCAAACTGAAACAGCTGCCTGAAGAACTTTTCTAACAAAAACTGCTTTTGAAGAAGCAAATACATAAAAACGGTAGAATTTAGTAAATGTATGCAAAGAAGACCAAGTTGCTGCTTTGCAAATCTGATCAACTGAAGCTTCATTCTTAAAAGCCCACGAAGTGGAGACTGACCTAGTAGAATGAACTGTAATTCTCTGAGGCGGGACCTGACCCAACTCCAAATAAGCGTGATGAGTCAAAAGCTTTAGCCACAATGCCAAAGAAACGGCAGAAGCCTTCTGACCTTTCCTGGAACCAGAAAGGATAATAAATAGACTAGAAGTCTTCCTGAAATCTTTAGTAGCTTCAACATAATATTTCAGAGCTCTCACCACATCCAAAGAATGTAAGGATCTCACTAAAGAAATCTTAGGATTAGGACACAAGGAAAGGACAACAATTTCTCTATTAATGTTGTTAGAATTCACAACCTTAGATAAGAATTTAAATGAAGTCCGCAAAACTGCCTTATCCTGATGAAAAATCAGAAAGGAGATTCAAAAGAGAGAACAAATAATTCAGAAACTCTTCTAGCAGAAGAGATGGGGAAAAGAAACAACACTTTCCAAGAAAGTATTTAAATGTCTAAAGAATGCATAGGCTCAAATGGAGGAGCCTGTAAAGCCTTAAAAAACAAATTAAAACTCCAAGAAGGAGAGAATGATTAATGACAGGCTTGATATGAACCAAAGCCTGAACAAAACAGTGAATATCAGGAAGCTTAGCAATCTTCCTGTGAAACAAAACAGAAAGAGCAGAGATTTGTCCCTTAAAGGAACTTGCAGACAAACCCTTATCCAAAGTATCCTGAAGAAACTGTAAAATTCTTGGAATTCTAAAAGACTGCCAAGAAAATTTATAAGAGAAACACCATGAAATATAAGTCTTCCAAACTCGATAATAAATCTTTCTAGATTTATGAACCTGCAACATAGTATTGATCACAAAGTCAGAGAAACCTCTATGACTAAGCGTTCAATTTCCATACCTTCAGATTTAAAGATTTGAAATCCTGATGGAAAAAAACGGACCTTGAAACAGAAGGTCCGGCCTTAATGGAAGTGGCCAAGGTTGGCAACTGGATATCCGAAAAAGATCCGCATACCAAAACCTGTGAGGCCATGCTGGAGCCACAAGCAGCAACAACAATTGCTCCATGATGATTTTGAAGATCACTCTTGGAAGAAAAACTAAAGGTGGGAAAAATATAAGCAGGTTCATAACACCAAGGAAGTGTCAACGCATCCACTGCTTCCGCCTGAGGATCCCTGGACCTGGACAGGTACCTGGGAAGTTTCTTGTTTAGATGAGAAGCCATCAAATCTATTTCTGAAAGACCCCACATCTGAACAACCTGAGAAAACACATCTGGATGGAGGAACTACTCCCCCGGATGTAAAGTCTGATGGCTGAAATAATCCGCTTCCCAATTGTCTATACCTGGGATATGAACCACAGAAATTAGACAGGAGCTGGAATCCGCCTAAGCAAGTATACGGGATAGTTCTTTCATAGCTTAAGGGCTATGAGTCCCATCCTGATGATTGACAAATGCCACAGTTGTGATATTGTCCATCTGAAAACAAATTAACAGTTCTCTCTTCAACAGAGGCCAAATCTGAAGAGCCCTGAAAATCGCACGGAGTTCCAAAGTATTGATTGGTAATCTCGCCTCTTGAGATTTCCAAACCCCTTGCACTGTCAGAGATCCCCAAACAACTCCCCAACCTGAAAGACTTGCATCTGTTGAGATCACAGTCCAGGTTGGATGAACAAAAGAGGCCCCTAAAACTATACAATGGTGATTTAACCACCAAGTCAGAGATAGTCGAACATTGGGATTTAAGGATATAAATTGTGATATCCTTGAATAAACCCTGCACCATTGGTTCAGCACACAAAGCTGGAGAGGTCTCATATGAAAATGAGCAAAAGGGGATCGCGTCCGATGCTGCAGTCATGAGACCTAAAACTTCCATGCACATAGCTACTAATGGGAATGACTGAGACTGAAGGTTCCAACAGGCTGAAACCAATTTCAAACGTCTCTTGTCATGGACACTGAAATCTTAATCTGCCCCCTACCAGCTGAGCTGGAATGAGGGCCGCACCTACATGCGGACTTAGGGGCTGACTTTGGTTCCTTAAAAGGCTTGGATTTAATCCAATTTGAAGAAAATTTCCAATTAGAAACAGATTTCTTGGAGAAAGGAATAGGTTTCTGTTCCTTATTAAGTCGAAAGGAACGAAAATGGTTAGAAGCTTTAGATTTACCCTTAAGTCTTATCCTAAGGCAAAAAAACTCCCTTCCCCCAGTGACAGTTGAGATAATCAAATTCAACTGAGAACAAAATAACTTATTACCTTGGAAAGAAAGAAATAGCAATCTGGACTTAGAAGTCGTGTCAGTATTCCAGGATTTAAGCCACAAAGCTCTTCTAGCTAAAATAGCTAAAGACATAGATTTAACATAAATTTTGATGAAAAAATGGCATCACAAATAAACTGATTAGTATGTTGAAGCAAGCAGACAATGCTAGACAAATCATAATCCAATTCTTGTTGCGCTAATTTTCCAACCAAAAAGTTGATGCAGCTGCAACATCAGCCAAAAAAAATGCAGGCCTGAGAAGATGACCCGAATATAAATAGGCTTTCTTTAGATAAGATTCAAGTTTCCTATCTAAAGAATCTTAAAAAAGAAGTAGTATCTTCCATAGGAATATTAGTACGCTAAGCAAGAGTAGAGATAGCCCCATCAACTTTTCCCAAAACTCCAATGTAACTGCTGGCAAAGGATACAATTCTTTTTTTTTTTTAAACCTTTAAAGAAGGAATAAAAGAAGTACCAGGCCTATTCCATTCCTTAGAAATCATATTGGAAATAGCATCAGGAACTGGAAAAACCTCTGGAATGACCACAGGTTTATAAACAGAATTTAAACGTTTATTAGTTTTAATATCAAGAGGACTAGTCTCCTCAATATCCAATATAATCAACACTTCTTTAACAAAGAACGAATGTACTCAATTTTAAATAAATAAGTAGATTTGTCAGTGTCAATATCTGAGGAAGGATCTTCTGAATCAGATAGATCCTCATCAGAGGAGGATAATTCAGTATATTGTTGGTCATTTGAAATTTCATCAACTTTATGAGAAATTTTAAAAGACCTTTACATTTATTAGAAGGCGGAATGGCAGACAATGCCTTCTGAATAGAATTAGCAATAAATTCTTATAAATTCACAGGTATATCTTGTACATTAGATGTTAAAGGAACAGCAACAGGCAATGTACTATTACTGATGGACACATTCTCTGCATGTAAAAGTTTAGCATGACAACTTATTACAAACCAAAGCTGGAGATATAATATCCACAAAATTACAACAAATGTACTTAGCTTTGGTAGAACTGTTATCAGTCAGCAGGGTTCCAACAGTGATTTCTGAGACAGGATCAGATTGAGACATCTTACAAATGTAAGAGAAAAAACAACATATAAAGAAAAATGATCAATTTCCATATATGGCAGTTTCAGGAATGGGAAAAAAATGCAAACAGCATAGCCCTCTGATAGAGACAAAAGGCAAGAGGCATATAGGAATGGGGCTTAAAATAATGAAAATATTTGGCGCTAAGTATGACGCACAAACAAACAGAGAAATTGTTTTGGCGCTAACAATATCCGGAAATGACACACTCGCATCATTGAAGACGCAAACTTGTGAAAGGACTCAGCGTCGACAAAAGTCTGCACAATGATAAATGGACCCCAGAGCATGCAATTTTAAGCAACTTTCTAATTTACTCCTATTATCAGTTTTTATTCGTTCTCTTGCTATCTTTATTTGAAAAAGAAGGCATCTAAGCTTTTTTTAGTTCAGTACTCTGGACAGCACTTTTTTTATTGATGGGTGAATTTATCCACCAATCAGCAAAAACAACCCAGGTTGTTCACCCAAAATTGGCCTGGCATTTAAACTTACATTCCTGCATTTCTAAGATACCAAGAGAATGAAGAAAATGTGATAATAGAAGTAAATTAGAAAGTTGCTTAAAATTTCATGCTCTATCTGAATCATGAAAGAAAACATTTGGGTTCAGTGTCCCTTTAAGGTGATAATATGATGCACTGTATATTAGTCAATTCAATACACTGTAGTTTATTGCCAGAATATTATAAAGGAAACAAGTATTACATACGTAGCTCCCACGGAAATTTTCATTGATTAAATATGAAAAATGTTGTTTCATTTTGCTTTTGATTTATGTTATTATACAGATTTGATATGACCCATATGCTGCCCCATTTGTATCATAATTCAGAAACTAATAATAACTTTATCCTTTATTATGTTTTTGTGCTTCCTGAAGAGACCCTGGTGAATGGGCCTTGGAACGAGCAAAGCAGAACGTGAATGAGAATTTCTTACTTGTGGGAATTCTAGAAGAACTGGAAGATGTGTTGCTTCTACTAGAAAGATTTTTACCTCATTATTTCAAGGATGTTATGAGCATCTATAAAAATCCAGGTATAGAAAGTGTGAATTTGTGTTTTGCCAGTGTAATTGCAGCTAATTATTTGGCATTTACTAAAACAGCTTTTTAAGCAGTGTTGGACATCAGGATAGCAGCTCCCGTCTTATTTAGCAGATGGTGCCTCCCAGGAAAATGGTAAGAAAAAATACTTTGGCTTCAGAATAAAGTTGTTCTGATCTAGAATAGTGTATCTCAACTGCAACCCTAAATTATGCTTTACAGACCAGATTTCCCAGCTTGGATTATATCTAGCTCAGTCATTGTGATTAGCTTATCTTTTTACAGGTAGGAGAAATCCATTCTGAGCCTTAAAATCATAGGAATTTTTTTTAGTAGGGGTCACCACCTGGCTGATGTTACTGACCACCGGACTAAAATTTTAGCCAATATAAAGATATTATTGTCTATTATTAAAAATGTTCACCGTTTATTGCAAAAATTATCATTAAATAAATTTGTGTTAAATTAAGCAATTAATTTGTGCTTTAGATAGCAGAAAAAGTTATAATATTATTTAGTATAACACTGCTCTCATCCAGCAACTTTATAATGCCAACTGGCCGGCAACATTTTCTATAGGGAACACTGCACTAGAACACACCAGTGTATTAAAAGAAAGTGGCCAACAGATTAGTATGTTACATAAGAGCTGGAATATTCTAACTAATTTGTGAAGCATTATGTGTTACTCCTGTACTGACATCCAGCCTTTTTGTTCATTCCAGATTTGCTCTAAACAATTTAGGGCTAGATAACAAGTAGACCATTATTTATCACTCCCCCTCTCGTGCGCACTTCAGTAGAAGTCGCTTTTTGCGTGCGTCAGGTTCCACACGTATTACAAGTTGAAAGTAAAACGTTTTTGCTCATGTTCTAACCTGATGCTCACAAAAAGCGAAGTTAGAATATCGCATGCATGTTAATGTATTCCCCCATATACGTCGATGGAGCAAAAAAGTGAAAGAAATAACTAACACCCTACTTGCGCGCAAATCTGATCGCATATTCTCAAGTGCCCTAACCCTACAAAAAAATATGAATATTTCCCATTCCAATGTTCTTCACATAGAAGACTTTGTTCTATTTATTCATAAATATATATTTCTACATATATCTAATGTTTTTTTTTGGTAAAATATATACCTATATATCTATATTATTATATAAACGTATAGATACATACATATATATATAGGAAGTGCAGCTCGCTCCTGCTCTGTCTGACAGCGGGAGCGAGCTGCACTGAGTGTAATGGCGCAGTCAGGCCGGGCTGTGAGTAGACAGCTGGCCAGATGTGCTCTGTGTAAAAACCAGACCTGCTCAGAAGAGTACAGAGATCGGTTCTGGAAAACAGTATTTTTTAATAAAACTTTGCAGGCAATATTAGGTTATATAACTTTAGCACTAATATAATGTTATATAATTCTGCACTATGTGCAGAATTATATAACATTATTTTCTATGTTTACTGACCCTTTAAGGCCACGTGTTGCTACATACTTAAAGGGACAGTAAAGTCAAAAATTAAACTTTCAGAATTTAGATAAAGCATGCCATTTTAAACAACTTTCCAGCTTACTTACATTATGTACTTTGCTTTCTTCTTATGGTATCCTTTGTTGAAAATTATACATAGGTTGGCTCAGGAGCAGCAATGCACTACTGGTAGCTAGCTGCTGATTGGTGGCTGCACATATACTTACCCAATGTGTTCAGCTAGTTCCAAGTAGTGCTTTCCTGCCTCTTTAACAAAGGCAGGAAAGCAAATTTGGTAATAGAAGTAAATTGAAAAGTTGTTTAAAACGTTATGCTGTGTCTGAATCATGAAATAAATTATTTGGGTTTATGTCCCTTTATAGCTGATAAAAAAACATTTTAGCCAAAGTGCAAAATAAATTAAAATACTTTGTTGCTTCAAGGGACAGTCTACTCTTGAATTTTTATTGTTTAAAAAGATAGATAATCCCTTTATTACCCAATCTCCAGTTTTGCACAATTTTGCACAACCACCAACACAGTTATATTAATATACTTTGTACCTCTGTAATTACCTTGTATCTAAGCATCTGCAGACTGCCCCCTTATCTCAGTTCTTTTGACAGACATGCATTTTAGCCAATAAGTTTCCTCTCATAAGTAACTCCATGGGCGTGAACACAATGTTATCTATACGGCACAAATCAACTAGAGCCCTCTAGCTGTGAAAACTGTCAAATGCATTCAGATAAGAGGCGGCCTTCAATGGCTTACAAATTAGCATATGAGCCTACCTAGGTTTAGATTTCAACTAAGATTACCAAGAGTACAAAGCAAATATTTACTAGACTGTCCCTTTCACAGAGGGTAATTGTAATAAAATAGATTTTTAAATACAATAATAATAGACTGCAACATGACTACATACTATATCACACTTAAGGCGGTATATTCCTTTCTGCTCATGTATGCAGCCTTTAGCAAAGCAATAAATGATAAAATCTCCCCTGTACGCCTAACATACTGGAAAACCTGGACACCATTTGTTCGTGCTCAATAGTGCATCACAGTTACTGTTTACTAAGTAAATGTATGTATACTATGGGATAATGTGGTATGCTACATAGAACAAAATACACGTCAAACAATTATAAATGGTACAAGTTTTGGATAGGCATGGGTGATGGAATTTAGATCTCACAATAAAGGTGTTGCAACTGGCACAATCACCATATAGATAACAGACCAATTTATTTTCTGGTAGCTAAGAAGTGTTTTTCATCCTTTGTATAAAGAGAGTTTTAACAAGAAGATCCCTTAGGTTACATGACATCCTATAAATAATAGATGGAATGTTAGAATTGTATTACTGGTGATAAAGACATTTTTATGATTGATAATTGAAGTATATCTTGTCACAAAATCCAAGCCATCCCAAGCAAATCTCCCTGTCTGTAATGTTAGATCTACACCCCCAAGTCCTTTTCTCTATATCATTGTTGGATGATCTTGTAAGTACCCTCTTTCTTAGTAAAAATTTTGTTCATTATTTTAATTATTTTTCAGAGCACAAAAAACTTGGAAATCTGACAGTCACAGTAAAGAAGTCCTTTCCTTCTCCCAGCGCCTTACAGGTTCTTTACCAGCGCATGAAATACGAATATGATTTTTACTACTATGTTAAGGAACAATTTCATTTATTAAAGCGCAAGTTTGGACTAAAGTCTCATGTCAAAGAAACACCTAGACAAGATCTATCAAACCCTGTCTCTGTTCCCATGGAGACAGAAGAACCATTGGAAGATGAGGGGGATCAGGATGATGAGAAATGGTTAGAGGACATTTATAAAAGGTGATGCACCCAAGCTGGTGCTGTGTTTGTGAGTCCAGATCCCATTTCTTAAGAGCTTTTTTATTGTTAAAAAAAAATCTTAAGGAACATAGTTAATGCTGAGTGGTATTAACACAACTTCCCACATGTTGGGTATTAGGGAAATACCCGTTTTTGCGGGTCTTGTTTACGTTTATTTTTTTATTTTCAGTGAGATGGTAAAAGAGTATAGAAATATAATATGAAACATCCTGATTCAAAATATTGCCAGTAAAATAATTTTTCATAATGATGTCTGTGTTTGTTTAAAGCAGGAATGCACAAGAGACTTGTGGGGTTGGAGACAGCGGGTACATTTACAACTCAAAACCTATAACTATTAAAGGAACATTCCAGTCAAAATATAAATGCACATAGATGAATTACATTTTTGAATAGAAGCATATTTACAATATACATGTATTGGCAAAAATGCTTCTATTAAGAGTTATCACTGTTTTAGTGTTAACATTTTTCTCTGCACGTGCATGTGAAGCATAGCTAGATATTCTCACTGCACCCACATTTTAAATAATGCAGCTGATCAACTGAACAAATTGAACAATTAACAAATTGAGTCATTGCCAGATGGTACAAGCACCTTAGGCTCTTCGAACAAGTGTTGTGTTTAAAATGCTGGTGCACGGTGCATACTTAAATACACTTTTGAAACAGCTATAGCTTTTATTAGAAGCATTTTTGCTAATGCGTGTATATTACATAATTGCTTCTGTTCAATACAGAAATGCACCCACATGGTTTCCAATTTTGGCTGGACTACCCCTTTAAGTGTAAGGCTTAAAGGACCAGTCAATACAGTAACTTTACATAATCAAAAGACACTGCAATGGCACTTAGTCTGAACTTCAAATGAGTAGTAATTTTTCTGACAAATTTCAGTTATGTCTAACTCCACTCCCACTGCATCATGTGACAGCCATCAGCCAATCAAAAATATATATACGTATATTCTGTGAATTCTTGCCCATGCTCAGTAGGAGCTGGTGACTCAAAAAGTGTAAATTTAAAAAACTGAGCACATTTTCTTAATGGAAGTAAATGGAAAGTTGTTTAAAATTGCCTGTTCTATCTGAATCATCAAAGTTTAATTTTGACTTGAGTGTCCCTTTACTTCACTGTTTTACATATATGCACACATACACACACATTGCGCACACAGTGTTCTCCCCAGGACCTATTTAACGTGCACAACACCCAGATAATTTTACTGAGCACCCGACTAAAATTTAAGGAAGTAGTAAGCTAATATTTATTTATTTTTTTCAACGTTCACATTAATTAATTTGTGCTTTGGATAGCTTTTCAAATAATATTTATAACAGAACATGTTATAAAATAGCAAAATATTACATTATCCCCACCTGGCTACTAAATAAAACACTCTGTGGAGAAAACAGTGTGGGTGTATATGTGTGTTTATATATATATAGATCCAGATAGAGAGAGAAATAAATATCAGGCATCACAACTAGATTCTGATAAATGAGAGGGGTTTCAGCACGACTGGAACACTCTACAGAAAAGACTAATGCACGTGCGGGTACAGCATAAACAGATGTTAACCTGTTTGGATGGAACTCGGCTTGAAGAAGCACAGGATCCTATGGGCACCAGAGCACGTTTTCACCTTGTTTTGCCCACTGTATCAGTAGCAATCAGCTCTGGAGGAGCATACACCTGCAGCTACTATGGAAGTGCTGATCGCCCAGTTTCGAGACAGGTCAGATATTATACAGTAACTCTGTTATAACATTGCTGTTCATGATGAAGCATTGATACTGCTGTCTATAATGAAGCTGAAATAAATATATACCTGCAGCTCATTGTCTATACAACACAATCTTGCACAAAACTGGAATCTCTGGCTGCCTTTGGCAACTATACAAGTACAGAGAGTTTTCTATGCATCTTGTTGGAATCTGCAATTTATAAAAGGAATCACTGATATTGGCGTTTAAATACCCCTTTCTTTTTGCAAGCTTGCACTTTTTTCCGCAACAGTACAGGTTTTTTAGGTGTGAGGCACACCTTTGGTGCTTGAATTTAAAGTTGTATATGTTCTGTGTTTTTGATTAAAACCTATCTGTTTATCCTGTATCCGCACGGGCATTAGTCTTTTCTGTGGAGTGTTCCAGTCTAAACATTTAACAATATTGGATATTAAAAGTGCTGAAACCCCTCTCATTTGTCAGAATTTAGTTGTGATGTCTGATATTTCTTTCTCTCTCTATCTGGATCTTCATTTAATATAGAGGGTCTGCACCTGAGCTCATTTGCTGACTTACTCCCGGCTGAGCCCTTACTTATATATCCAAAGCTACCTATTTCCTATCACTGTTTTAGTGAGGATTTTTGTGAATATTATAACCTCTCCTGACTCTGCACCAGTATATTTTGGTATATATATATACCAAAACAAGAATATTGCAATGAGCTTTCTCTCTTCATAAAGTCTGTAGAAGTACCTGAGAAAGAGAGGTAACTCCCTGCAATACCATTGTTGTTTTGGTGTCTAAATCACTGGACTAACACAGTCCCTCCAATTATATATATAAGGGATGGCTAACTGGAAGACGATGTGGCCCTCTGTGCAAGCTTTTGTGTCCCAGGTAAAATGCGGGACTAAGAATGTGTGTCACAGTTTCTGTGGTGCCAGGAGAAGACAGAACTAAAAATGTGTGCTCTGGGGACTTGGGGATAATTAAGGTGGCCACAAAGCTGTCATTGGAGAGCAGAACAACATCAATCTTACCTAAATGTGCCCACTGGACATTTTAAATAAATAAATTATGATGTGTTTAATAGCTATACATTTATATGCGGCACTTAAGGATTCCAAATATTAATCTGTGGCCCTAATGTGCTGGCCATCACTGATATATATTGTACATACATACATACATACATACATACACATATATATACAGTTGTATGTAAAAGTTTAGGCACCCCTGACACTTTCCATGATTTTCATTTATAAATAATTGGGTGTTTGGATCAGCAATTTCATTTTGATCTATCAAATAACTAAAGGACACAGTAATATTTCAGCAGTGAAATTAGGTTTATTGGATTAACAGAAAATGTGCAATATGCATGTAAATGAAATTAGACAGGTGCATAAATTTGGGTACCCCAACAGAAATATTGCATCAATATTTAGTAGAGTCTCCTTTAGCAGAAATAACAGCCTCTAGATGCTTCCTATAGCCTATAATGAGTGTCTGGATTCTGGATGAAGGTATTTTGGACCATTCCTCTGTGCAAAACATCTCCAATTCAGTTAGGTTTGATGGTTGCCGACCATGGACAGCCCGCTTCAAATCACCCCACAGATTTTCAATGATATTCAGGTCTGGGGACTTGGATGGCCATTCCAGAACATTGTACTTGTTCCTCTGCATAAATGCCAGAGTAGATTTTGAGCAGTGTTTTGGGTCGTTGTCTTGT